>NC_056746.1:1170873190-1170953190 GCF_019279795.1 Protopterus annectens
TGCCATGCTAGAGTAATATAGGGAACTGAATTATAATGGACCAATAGGGGACAAGTTAATCGTAGAGGGTATAAGAGTAAGTAGTGCTTATGGTTTGTTAGTGCTAACTTGTAAGATTACTTATTTGGACCAGTGAGAGGCCTTAGAATGAGAATATGGTGTTTAATTTGAGAGATAGAGCAGTTCTAAGGGAAAAAGTGAAGAGCAGACTTTGTGGAGCCAGGAATACTTTAAACCCAATTAGACGGCGCTGCCCGATGTTGCGCTATGCGCAAAAACACGCAAAAGAGGGTTTTAAGAGAGGGAGATCAAGGAGTTTGGAATTGACCCAAAATGGCCAATAAAACTAGTTTCAAGGCAGTAACCACTCCCACAGGGGCAGGCAGGCTGCTCAATGTTTATCACTGCCACTGATGAACACAGAGACTTCCCTTTAGCCCAAGAAAACAATGGCCTCCAAGAAACTTACAAACAGTTCAGAACAGTAAATCTGTAACTGAACTTGTTTAAATCTCAGATTTTTTTGTTTTTTGTAAGGAAAGCAGAGGTTCACAAGTATCAACAAGTTAGAACAGTACAGTAAATGGCCCCACACGAGTGCTAGCCAGAGACAGATCAAATGCAAGTTTTAAGAAAAAAAAAAAACGATTTTAAAAATAAGTGCAGGCAGGAAATTCAGTAATCAGCTCTAGGTTGTGTTCTAAATACAGTTACCAACACAGAAATCAAGTTTAACAAGCCAGAAAATGCTCAAAAGTAGGCGGCAATGCAGAAAAACTTATAATCTGAAGCAAAATACTTAAAATCTCAAAAGTGGCTCCTTTCCTCTCTCAGCATTTTCTCCTCTTGGTGGGTGCTTCACCAACAGCCAACAAGTCCAAAAAGACGCAAGAACCACGAGGCAATCTGGTTTTAAGAGAGGGAGATCAAGGAGTTTGGAATTGACCCAAAATGGCCAATAAAACTACAGTTTCAAGGCAGTAACCACTCCCACAGGGGCAGGCACAGGAAAATAATTTTCTTCGGTGGCAAAAGCCAAAGGTACCTTTTTGGCTGGGCTTGTATAGGCCCCAGGCTGATAGGTTCATAGGTAGTTACTAGGCTATTAACCTTACAATTCATATCACTGCCTTGCCCTAAACTCAGTCCAATGGCTTGAATTCCCCCAGCCTCTACTACTACTTCAACTTCAGATGCTACACTTTATTCTTTAAAAGCCTTCATCTTGTCCTGCTCTCTCTTCCTTCATCTCTATCTATATCTATATCGGCATCTATATCTCATCTACTCCACCTCAGACTCTCCGCGCCTCTAACCAGCAACTACTGCACATCTACCAACCTAAAAAACTGCAGGCAAACTGCTATATAAATACTCCTAAATGCCCAAGCTTGGGACAAACTTCCAACAGACGTATGTTCCATCACTTTTAAGAAAAACTCAAACCATCTAATTATCAACAAAACTTGCCCTTGTGAAGGCCCAACCTAGTGGTCCTCCATTATACCTCTCTTACTCCCTTTCATCTAAGTACTCCATTATTTTGGATTTGTACTAAAGATTTTAAATAAATATTGTTGGTCAAAATTCTTCTTGTATATATGTAAATGTGTGTGTTTCACTGTAAAAAATTATGTGCATGCACTGCTATTCTATTTTTTAATTTTCTTGTATAAACAGACTTCTGTTACATTTTTGATTCTAAAGTTTGAATTTCTATAATGTATGTGTTGGAGCTTTTCTCTTCAGGTCTCCACTGAAAATGGGCCTCAAGCCCAGCTGGACAAACCCAGTTAACAAATGTCAATAAATAAATAAAATATACAAGAAAAGGTCATGGACACTTAAAAATAAGCAAGCTGACTAGACAGAAAAATAAATTAAAAAAATATATGTATGTCAGTGTTCTATTCTAAGGATAGCTAAAGCTACCATGTTCACTCCTCTTTCAAGTGGAGTAAGCTTCCCACACTCCACAAAAGCAAACATTTAACAAAATAGTGCGTGTGTGTGTATAATATTATATATATATATATATATATATATATATATATATATATATATATATATATATATATATATATATATATATATATATATTTTTTTTTTATATATATACACACACACACACACACACACACACACACACACACACACACACACACACAAAGTACAGTTTTGTACCTACCATAAATGTAGATGTTCGAAGATCCACATTGCTGCAGTCCTGACACTTGGGTAGTCCGCTGTCCACGGTCGGCCCGAATATCAAAGTATAAGGCTGGCGTCGGTCAGGGCGCATTTAACTGACGCCAGGACGTCAGGGTACAAATGCGCATGACCGACGTCATATCCTCAGTCTTTTCTTGCCCCAGATGTCAGAAGACCTTAAAAATAAAGGTCAAAACCAAAGACAGTAAACAAATAACCAACCACCCTTGCACTAACTATATGAACAATATATATACAATATACACAATATGTACAACCCAACCCACACAACCACCTCCAACTACAGAGGGGAAGGAGGGAGGTAAATTGGACTGCAGCAATGTGGATCTTGAACATCTACATTTATGGTAGGTACAAAACTGTACTATGTTCTTCATCCCACATTGCTGCAGTCCTGACACTTGGGTAGAATCCCAAAGCAGAGGTAAGGGAGGATGGCTAACTATAAGGAAGCAGGAGCTGCCAAAATGCCCTGCAAAACCGCAGTGGCAAAACCAGCCCTGGATTTAGAGTAAAGTGGCAGGTGATAATGCCTAGAGAAAGTATGCACAGAACTCCAAGTAGCTGCCTCCAAAATATCCTTGGTTGCCACTCCCCTCAAAAAAGCGGTTGAAGTGGCAGTAGCCCTAGTGGAATGAGGCCTAATCCCAGCTGGAACCTCCTTGCCATGATGGGAACAACAGAAAGCAATGCAAAACCCAATCCACTTAGAAATAGTTTGTTTCGACACAGGCTTGCCCTGAGAACTCAAAGCAAAAGAAATAAACAACTGCTGAGACTGCCTGAACCCTTTAGTTCTGTCCAAATAATAACGCAACTGCCTGTGTACATCCAAAGTGTGCAAAATCTTTTCCCCCTTATTTTGGGGATTTGCATAAAAAGTAGGCAAATGAATAGTTTGGTTTAAAGCCACACTAGAAACCACCTTAGACATAAAGGAAGGATTAGTACGTAATGATACCCTATCCTTATGGAAAATCAAGAAAGGCTCAACTGCCATAAGGGCCTGTAATTCAGAAACCCTTCTCGCAGAGGTAATGGCCAACAAAAAAGCAGTCTTCCATGATAAATATTTCAACTCAGCAGTAGTTGCAGGCTCAAAAGGTTGTAGAGTGAGTTTCTCCAACACAAAATTGAGATCCCAAGCAGGAGTAGGAGCTCTTCGTGGGGGTCTTATATTCTTTGCCCCTCTAAGAAATTGCTTGAACAAAGGATGAGAAAACAATGGTGGGTTGCAATCATAGTGAGCTGAAATTGCTGCAGCATGAACTTTAATAGAAGAGAAAGACAAACCTTTGTCTAGTAACTCAGTAAGATATTGAAGAGCCACACACAAATTAGGCTCAGAAACATCAAAAACGTTTGCTGTACTCCAAAATAAAAATCTCTTCCATTTATCAGCGTACACTTTCCTTGTACTAGGCCTTCTAGCTTCCAAAATAACATTCAAAACTTGCTGAGGAAGTGGAGGCCCATTATGGTTCAAAACAGAATATCCCCAAAAACCTCTTCCTGCGCGTTGGCAATGCACGGCCCCCAACGATATAATGCCAGTAAAAAACACAAATGGAGCCAGCACTTGGTGATAAAAAACTGTATTATAGGATTAAAGCATCACAGCAGAAAAACTACATACCGGTTTCGGCTGGTAAATTACACAGCCTTCATCAGTGTATCCAAAATTCACAGTTATTCCTGCCATTTAAATAAGTAAGCATAAACACCCATTGGTGGAAACATTATAAATATTCATTAAGTCCTGGAGGGAAAAACCCACCCAGCTTAATGATCCACTTTTTTTCTTTTCTATTCAAAATATCATGCCAACCAGTTTTACTTTTACGGTCACCTTGAATCACATCAATAATTGTGAATAAAAATGTTGCTGAGGGATGTAACAAATGGTGTTTGTATAGTGCATTGGTAAGTTTTTTCTGTTTAATGTTACTGTAGTGTTCAGAGATACGTAACCTTAGGCATCTTGAAGTTTGACCAATATAGAATGCGCCACATTTGCACGTGGCCAAGTAAATGGCCCAATCAGTACTACAATTGCAAAAGATATTAATATCAAAAACCTTGGAACAGTTACGGCTTGAAAATTCCTTGGTAGTACACATATATTTACAATTTACACAATGACCACAGGGAAAACAACCATACAGACTGTGTCCAGAAATAGTAGTTTGTATTTTGTTCCTGCCTCTGTTATCCCTGATTTTGTAGTGATTAAAATGAGATTTCAAATTTTTACCATTTCTGTATGAAAACATACATTTATCAGGGATAATCCTGGCAACTTCTGAATCACTCTGTAAAATGTTCCAATGACGCGTATAATGTTAACAAGACCCATAGTGTTTCTCCCATAAGTAGTTGTAAATCTGAGTGGTTCAGGTGTTGTATTGGCCTTCCTCTATCCTTATATTGAAGCAAATTACTCCGCTCCATGCCTTGTACCTGACTCATGGCATTAATTACAACCCTGTCTTGTAACCTCTTTGTTTAAACCTGTGTATAAGATCCTCCGAAGTTTTTGTGATATGTGGAATGCTGGGAACATATCCGCTTAGCTCTAATGAATTGGGATTTCGGAATGTTGTTGGCTATATGGGGAGCATGAAAACTTGTAGCATGTAACAATGAATTGTACTGGGGAACTTCCTATATGTCTCACTCTCAAGTGTACCATCAGGAGTTTACATATAACCACATCCAAAAATCATCTTATGGGCATCATGTTGTTCCAAAAGCCTAGACCCCATTCATTGTTATTCAAATATTCCATAAAGCCAGCAAACTAGACTCAGTACCCCTCCACACCAGCCAGATGTCATCAAGGTAACGTCTCCAAATGTCCAATTCAGGAAGGAAGATATTTCTGGTAGAATCATAAATCAACTTGGTTTCCACATGCCATGAAAAGATCAGCGATATGGGGCAAAAGAAGCCCCATAGCCGTGCTTAATTTGCCAGTAACAATTGTCTTTATAAAAAAACATTGCAAGTAAGGACATATCTGGCCATGTCAACCAAGAATTTAAATGAAGCATCATATAAACCAGAATATTCCAACCAATATGCCAAGGCCGAAGGCCAGCTTGATGTGGGATATTGGTATATAGGGCACATACGTCTAGTGTACATAAATACCAATCTTCTTCCAACTGAGCATCAGATATGATTTGTAGAAAACTTGTGGTGTCATTTAGTCTTGACCAAGACAACCCAACAAAGGTTTAAGATATTTAGTCAAAAATAAAGACAGGGGTTCGGTTAGATATCTTCTTCCCGACACTATGGGTCTCCCCGGTGAATGTGTAAGATTCTTATGCACTTTTGGAAGAAAGTAAATATATTGGGAATTACAATCATTCATTGTCAGTTGAAATGCAGTATCTTTAGAAATTATACCCCTATCCAAGGCATTTTTGAGGAACAATCCAATACACTTACTAAATCTATGTATAGGGTCATGTAACATATGGTTATAATATCTTGTGTCTGATAATTGTCTCAGGGCCTCCCTGTTGTAATCATCCCAATTCTGTATTACAACTGCCCCACCCTTGTCTGCTGAAGTGATCACAATTTGTTTGTTTTTCTGAAGTTCAAGTATGGCTTCTTTTCACTAAAAGTTATGTTATTATATTTCCATGCCAAACTTGAACTATGAAAATGAACATCCTTAAGAACACTATTTTGAAATTGGTGAACCACAGCATTCATGGGTGGTGAGAAATTGGATGCATGATAAGTAAATTTATCCTTTTCACAATTAACACCAGAATCTGCAAAAAACATTTTCAAGTTAATCAATCTACAGAAACTAGACAAATCCTGTGCAAACATTTCTTCAGAAATAATGGCACCTGGAATGAAATTCAGGCCTTTATTCAAGATTTTCACATGTGCATCATTTAAGACATAATCAGACAAGTTTAAGATATTGTTAACAGGGTTTTGATTCAACTCCCCAATGCCATCTCCAAAAGTCCCTGTACATTGTGTATTCTTTTGTGTTTACGCCCACCCTTCGTTTCCTAAAGGGGCTACCCCCGGGCTTCTTTTGGGCAATGGTGATCCTGTTGCTGTTAAGGATTCATTATCAGTACCTGATGATGTGTCATCGCATGATGTAGATACATTCTGATTATTTTTTCTCAAGATGGATCTGGGTCTTTTTCTTTTCTTATCTGATGTTGGGGGGTTATTGAACCTCACATGTTTGGATTGAAAAGAAAATGGATTCCCCCGAGAATAATCCTCTTGATCTCTATTAAATTTTTTCATCTTAATTGCCGTAATTCCATCAAATTTTTTCAGATCCTGAGCCACTCTATTCAATTTGCCTTCAAAAGAAGGCTCTTGTTCAAAATTTTTTAACTTATCTGCCAAAATCATGATTTCAGACAGCCCCTTATCTATAGCTCTATTATGAAATTTATAAAGTTCAACTACAAAAGACATTGTGGCTTCATGTTGAATTTTTGCCCATTGTGTGGTTAGTTCATCATCTGCATCACCCACATGTGGAGCAATCCTAATCCTTAGTCCCCTAGGGGTGATATTTGCTGTTTGGTAAGCTTTAAAAAGCTTACTATGCCATACATTTGCTCGTAAAACCCTGAGTGATCTATTCAAGTCATCAATTAGATATTGACTTGTAATATCAGGGTTGCAATTTTCCAACAGGTCTGCATTCCCATCTTTGTTTGAGTTCAAGCCAAAAGCCCTCAAATCCTCACGATCAGCCACTAAGCCAGAGATGAGACTAGACAGATCCATAATGGTAAGATTATGGGCTCAAAAGGATTTTTTATGTAGCTGTCAATAATGGTCAGTACAAAACACCACGACAGCCAAAATATATTATTATTAATCAGGACAATAGCAGCTTAAAAATATTCCTATCAGGTATTATAAGAACAACAGCTGCGTCCAATAAGGGCTACTAATAAAGATGTGTTGATGCAGAGGATGATGGCCACTCCTTTAATAATAAGGCCACCTGAAAGAGGCTGTATAAACCAAGATATGGGCTCAATACCACTAAATAAATAGAGTGGACAAGGTTCTGCAAACCAAACATCAAATGAAGAACAGGACCACCAAAGTTGGTCCAAACAAAAATCCGGACCCCAAATCCTAATGAAGCCAATGGTGCACTTCTATAAATTATTGAAATTGTTATATTATCCAGACAATGGTCCAATACTAATATAACTGAGTGAACCACAATCATAATGTGCCTTTAATAAAGGCACAAAATATAAAAAACACACCACTATCCGTTGGCAACCATAACCTGTGCCAAAAAAAGTACTAATTTTATAATGATTGGACCATTATGAAACAAATCTAGACATAATCTTAAAGGTCATTTATAGACCATTGAAATGACCATTAAATGGGTATAACTTGAGGGGCTTATTCCAGCCAAAATAGCTCAATTGTTGATTCTAAAACTCATCATATAATGATCGAAGGACTCACAATACAGAGTATCAGTGTTTTAATGTGAACAGGGCAGATTACCCTATAATTCAAAAAATGTCCCCTTACTAACCCTATTCTTAAGTCAAAGATCAACAGGCTATCTTGCCCAGTACTGGAGTAATAGAATGTTAGGATGTTAGATTATGCTTCTAATTGACTGGCAACTAACACTAATCCTGTATTCCAATAAAGACCCTGGATATATTTAAATGCTTTTAAATATCCTACATTTTTTTATTATTTTTAGGTTTTCAATAAACATATGTGTATTGATATTCGCGTTGTTTTGGAGGCCCTTACAAATTTGGCTACCTGATCTAGGATATTTAAAAGCATTTAAATATATCCAGGGTCTTTATTGGAATACAGGATTAGTGTTAGATGCCAGTCAATTAGAAGCATAATCTAACATCCTAACATTCTATTACTCCAGTACTGGGCAAGATAGCCTGTTGATCTTTGACTTAAGAATAGGGTTAGTAAGGGGACATTTTTTGAATTATAGGGTAATCTGCCCTGTTCACATTAAAACACTGATACTCTGTATTGTGAGTCCTTCGATCATTATATGATGAGTTTTAGAATCAACAATTGAGCTATTTTGGCTGGAATAAGCCCCTCAAGTTATACCCATTTAATGGTCATTTCAATGGTCTATAAATGACCTTTAAGATTATGTCTAGATTTGTTTCATAATGGTCCAATCATTATAAAATTAGTACTTTTTTGGCACAGGTTATGGTTGCCAACGGATAGTGGTGTGTTTTTTATATTTTGTGCCTTTATTAAAGGCACATTATGATTGTGGTTCACTCACAGTTATATTAGTATTGGACCATTGTCTGGATAATATAACAATTTCAATAATTTATAGAAGTGCACCATTGGCTTCATTAGGATTTGGGGTCCGGATTTTTGTTTGGACCAACTTTGGTGGTCCTGTTCTTCATTTGATGTTTGGTTTGCAGAACCTTGTCCACTCTATTTATTTAGTGGTATTGAGCCCATATCTTGGTTTATACAGCCTCTTTCAGGTGGCCTTATTATTAAAGGAGTGGCCATCATCCTCTGCATCAACACATCTTTATTAGTAGCCCTTATTGGACGCAGCTGTTGTTCTTATAATACCTGATAGGAATATTTTTAAGCTGCTATTGTCCTGATTAATAATAATATATTTTGGCTGTCGTGGTGTTTTGTACTGACCATTATTGACAGCTACATAAAAATTCCTTTTGAGCCCATAATCTTACCATTATGGATCGGTCTAGTCTCATCTCTGGCTTAGTGGCTGATCGTGAGGATTTGAGGGCTTTTGGCTTGAACTCAAACAAAGATGGGAATGCAGACCTGTTGGAAAATTGCAACCCTGATATTACAAGTCAATATCTAATTGATGACTTGAATAGATCACTCAGGGTTTTACGAGCAAATGTATGGCATAGTAAGCTTTTTAAAGCTTACCAAACAGCAAATATCACCCCTAGGGGACTAAGGATTAGGATTGCTCCGCATGTGGGTGATGCAGATGATGAACTAACCACACAATGGGCAAAAATTCAACATGAAGCCACAATGTCTTTTGTAGTTGAACTTTATAAATTTCATAATAGAGCTATAGATAAGGGGCTGTCTGAAATCATGATTTTGGCAGATAAGTTAAAAAATTTTGAACAAGAGCCTTCTTTTGAAGGCAAATTGAATAGAGTGGCTCAGGATCTGAAAAAATTTGATGCGGAATTACGGGTACGCAAGATGAAAAAATTTAATAGAGATCAAGAGGATTATTCTCGGGGGAATCCATTTTCTTTTCAATCCAAACATGTGAGGTTCAATAACCCCCCAACATCAGATAAGAAAAGAAAAAGACCCAGATCCATCTTGAGAAAAAATAATCAGAATGTATCTACATCATGCGATGACACATCATCAGGTACTGATAATGAATCCTTAACAGCAACAGGATCACCATTGCCCAAAAGAAGCCCCGGGGGTAGCCCTTTAGGGAAACGAGAAGGTGGGCGAAACACAAAAAGAATACACAATGTACAGGGACTTTTGGAGATGGCATTGGGGAGTTGAATCAAAACCCTGTTAACAATATCTTAAACTTGTCTGATTATGTCTTAAATGATGCACATGTGAAAATCTTGAATAAAGGCCTGAATTTCATTCCAGGTGCCATTATTTCTGAAGAAATGTTTGCACAGGATTTGTCTAGTTTCTGTAGATTGATTAACTTGAAAATGTTTTTTGCAGATTCTGGTGTTAATTGTGAAAAGGATAAATTTACTTATCATGCATCCAATTTCTCACCACCCATGAATGCTGTGGTTCACCAATTTCAAAATAGTGTTCTTAAGGATGTTCATTTTCATAGTTCAAGTTTGGCATGGAAATATAATAACATAACTTTTAGTGAAAAAGAAGCCATACTTGAACTTCAGAAAAACAAACAAATTGTGATCACTTCAGCAGACAAGGGTGGGGCAGTTGTAATACAGAATTGGGATGATTACAACAGGGAGGCCCTGAGACAATTATCAGACACAAGATATTATAACCATATGTTACATGACCCTATACATAGATTTAGTAAGTGTATTGGATTGTTCCTCAAAAATGCCTTGGATAGGGGTATAATTTCTAAAGATACTGCATTTCAACTGACAATGAATGATTGTAATTCCCAATATATTTACTTTCTTCCAAAAGTGCATAAGAATCTTACACATCCACCGGGGAGACCCATAGTGTCGGGAAGAAGATATCTAACCGAACCCCTGTCTTTATTTTTGACTAAATATCTTAAACCTTTGTTGGGTTGTCTTCGGTCAAGACTAAATGACACCACAAGTTTTCTACAAATCATATCTGATGCTCAGTTGGAAGAAGATTGGTATTTATGTACACTAGACGTATGTGCCCTATATACCAATATCCCACATCAAGCTGGCCTTCGGGCCTTGGCATATTGGTTGGAATATTCTGGTTTATATGATGCTTCATTTAACGAATTCTTGGTTGACATGGCCAGATATGTCCTTACTTGCAATGTTTTTTATTATAAAGACAATTGTTACTGGCAAATTAAAGACGGCTATGGGGCTTCTTTTGCCCCCATATACGCTGATCTTTTCATGGCGTATGTGGAAACCAAGTTGATTTATGATTCTACCAGAAATATCTTCCTTCCTGAATTGGACATTTGGAGACGTTACCTTGATGACATCTGGCTGGTGTGGAGGGGTACTGAGTCTAGTTTGCTGGCTTTTGTGGAATATTTGAATAACAATGAATGGGGTCTAGGCTTTACGGAACATGATGCCCATAAGATGATTTTTTTGGATGTGGTTATATGTAAACTCTCTGATGGCACACTTGAGAGTGAGACATATAGGAAGTTCCCCCAGTACAATTCATTGTTACATGCTACAAGTTTTCATGCTCCCCATATAGCCAACAACATTCCGAAATCCCAATTCATTAGAGCTAAACGGATATGTTCCCAGCATTCCACATATCACAAAAACTCGGAGGATCTTATACACAGGTTTAAACAAAGAGGTTACAAGACAGGGGTTGTAATTAATGCCATGAGTCAGGTACAAGGCATGGAGCGGAGTAATTTGCTTCAATATAAGGATAGAGGGAAGGCCAATACAACACCTGAACCACTCAGATTTACAACTACTTATGGGAGAAACACTATGGGTCTTGTTAACATTATACGGCGTCATTGGAACATTTTACAGAGTGATTCAGAAGTTGCCAGGATTATCCCTGATAAATGTATGTTTTCATACAGAAATGGTAAAAATTTGAAATCTCATTTTAATCACTACAAAATCAGGGATAACAGAGGCAGGAACAAAATACAAACTACTATTTCTGGACACAGTCTGTATGGTTGTTTTCCTGTGGTCATTGTGTAAATTGTAAATATATGTGTACTACCAAGGAATTTTCAAGCCAGAACTGTTCCAAGGTTTTTGATATTAATATCTTTTGCAATTGTAGTACTGATTGGGCCATTTACTTGGCCACGTGCAAATGTGGCGCATTCTATATTGGTCAAACTTCAAAATGCCTAAGGTTACGTATCTCTGAACACTACAGTAACATTAAACAGAAAAAACTTACCAATGCACTATACAAACACCATTTGTTACATTCCTCAGCAACATTTTTATTCACAATTATTGATGTGATTCAAGGTGACCGTAAAAGTAAAACTGGTTGGCATGATATTTTGAATAGAAAAGAAAAAAAGTGGATCATTAAGCTGGGTGGGTTTTTCCCTCCAGGACTTAATGAATATTTATAATGTTTCCACCAATGGGTGTTTATGCTTACTTATTTAAATGGCAGGAATAACTGTGAATTTTGGATACACTGATGAAGGCTGTGTAATTTACCAGCCGAAACCGGTATGTAGTTTTTCTGCTGTGATGCTTTAATCCTATAATACAGTTTTTTATCACCAAGTGCTGGCTCCATTTGTGTTTTTCAAAACAGAATATGCCAGGCTGTTAGGTGCAGAGAGTGAAGCTTGACATTGAGCAAATGGCTGTCCTCCTGTGACAACAGGTGTGGAATCGAAGGCAAAGGCCATGGAGGCTTCCGCACTAGACTTCTCAGTAATGGGTACCAGTGTTGTCGAGGCCAATCTGGAGCTATTAAAATCATCCTTGGCTTGTCCTGTCTGACCTTCAGAAGTACCTTTGGGAGGAGAGGCAGAGGTGGAAAGGCATACACATGAAGATTGCTCCAATTGAAAGAAAGAGCATCCACTCTCCAAGCTGTGGGATGAAACCTTTTCGTGCAAAACTTTGGCAGCTGATGGTTTAGTGGAGAAGCGAACAGATCTATGTCTGGAGTTCCCCATGACACTGTCAATTTCTGAAATACATGAGGATCCAATTACCACTCGTGGGGATCCATAATTCGTCTGCTCAACACATCTGCTAAGGAGTTCTGTGCTCCTGGTAGAAACCTTGCCTGAAGATTGAGCTGTAAACTGAGAGCAGTCTCCCACAAAATCATTGCTTGCCTGCATAGAGGATAAGAATGCGTCCCCCCTTGCTTGTTGATGTACCACATGACAGTTGTGTTGTCTGTTAGAATCAACACCTGTCCTGGAAGAAGGAATTCCTTGAAAGCTATTAATGCAAACTGGACTGCTAACATCTCCTTCATGTTGATATGTAGATGTTGTAGTCTGACAGGCCACTTGTTTTGTATCCACTTTCCATTTAGATGAGCTCCCCAAGCTTTGTCTGAGGCATCTGTCGTTAAAATCTGACTTGCCTCTGGCCAGGTCACAGAGAGTCCCTTGTTTAGGTGACATTCCTGAGCCCACCACAAAAATTCCTTCTGAATGCAAGGTATTATTTGAATGACAGTGTGCAGATCCTGGCAGTGCTGTGTCCATACATTTTTGAGATACCATTGTAGCTTCCTCATATGCAGTTTGGCATTGGGAAGCACCAGAATACAAGATGCCATGAACCCTAAGGCTTGAAGGACTGTCCTTGCAGTCAGCCCGGACTGATGAGATAGTTGATGGAAGTAAAGGGATAGACTCTTTTGTTTGTCCGGGGTTAAAAAGGCCATCTGGGCTGCTGTATTCAGTCTCACACCCAGAAAGCACATGTCTTGAGAGGGTACTAGACTGGACTTTATTTCGTTCACAGAATACCCTAGGCATCTTAGCACTGCTATCACATATTCTAAATGATGAAGAAGCTCTTCCCTTCCTTGAGCCAGAATTAGGCAGTCGTCCAAATAAGGATAGATCTGTATTCCTTTTAGTCTGAAGAAAGCTATCACTGGAGCCAGAACTTTCGTGAACACTCTGGGCGCAGTAGATAAGCCAAAGGGCAATGCAGAGAACTGATAGTGAGAAGTCCCAGCTCGAAACGCAGATACTTCCTGCAACTGAGTCTGATAGGAACATGAAGGTAAGCCTCCTTGAGATCCAAAGTTACCATCCAATGATCTTTGCCCAGCAGAGGTAAAAGCTGCTGCAACGTCAACATTTTGAACTTGGGAATGTCCAGATAAGTGTTGAGGATAGATAAATCCAAAATTGGTCTCCACGTGTTCCCCTTCTTTGGTACTAGGAACAGGCGAGAATAAAATCCTAGGCCCACTTCTGGCAGAGGGACCGGCTGTATGGCCCCTAGTTGGAGCAACAGAGAAACCTGTTTGTGAGCCTCTATTCTTTGTTGAGGAGGAACGTCTGGCATGCCTTTGAAAGGAGGCAAGGTATGGAAATAAAACCTGTAGCCGTGGTGTATGATATCCAATACCCATCTGTCCTGGGTAATTAAACTCCAATTTTCTTTGAAAAGTGCCAACCTTCCTCCCAAAGGTGCTGCCAGACGAGCAGGCTCTGGCAGCTGAAAAGGTAGGTCATTGGGTCTGCTTACGAAAGGACTGACCCGCCCTCACCCGAAGCCTGTGCAGGAGAACTCCCTGTTCTAGGCCTGAAAGAGCCCTGAGCTCTGCCCTTACCACGCCTAGATCTACCCCTAGACTGGGAATCATAAGAAGGATACGCCCACCCCTTAGTAGGCCAATTTCTACTAAACTTTGGAGGCTGGACCTGCAAAATCTTTAACAGTCTGCATAGACTTAGCCTTGTCTTCCATTTTCTTCAAGACTGACTCAACAGGAGGACCAAACAACACGTCAGATTGTAAAGGAGCATCTAAAATCCTTGTTTTAACATGTTCAGACAAATTCTGATCCCTCAGCCAGGCGTGCCTGCGAAGAACAGTCCCAGTGGCAGCCACCCTAGACGAGGCCTGTACAGCATCAAAACCACATTGCAAAGAATGCTTACCCACCTGTTCAGAAACATGTACCAAATCTTGCAACTCTTTACAATCAATACCAACTGCCAGAGCATCAACCTTAGACTTTAATTGTGAAAGGAGATAGTTTTGGTATTTCAACATATGAAACTGGCAATTCAGAGCCCTCATAGCAAGAGTGGAAGAAGTATAAACTTTCTTTCCCCATCTATCCAAGGCCCTAGCCTCCTTGTCTGTAGGAACCGGATTCTTAACAACAGAAGCCTTAATACCCTTAGGCCCCTGGCTAACAGTTTCTGGGTCTGCCCTAGGACTCTTAAAAAGATACTTATGAACTTCAGGCACCCTGTAATACCTATCCGGCTTAACAGGAGCAGGAGGCAAAGAATCAGGATTAAGAGAAGCCTCTGTAAAAACATCTTTCACTACATCCAAAACAGGAGGAATAGCCAAAGGCCTATGCTGGGGTAAAAACAGAAATTCCCTAAGCCGTTTCCTGGAATCAGAGAAGTCCTGACCCTCCCACTTAAAATGCTCCCTCATGGAATGAAGAGTTTCTGAAAAAGAAAAATCCTCAGGAGGAGTAGCAGAAGGAGTAGAATCATCCACATCAGAATCAGAATAAGGAGAGTACTCCTGCAAGTCTTCAGCCGAAGACTCTGAAACATCTGAAGCTTGCTCAAAACCCCCAGCTCAGGCTCTACCCTAGGTCTCTTAGCAGGAGGGGGCATAGAACCCCTAATCAAAGTAATCAAATCTTCTGCCATTTTAAGCATATGCTTCTTGGGCATAGTACCTGAAGAGCTAGGGGTAACACCAACTGAAGCTAAACCTGGCCTGCCCCTGGGAGAAGCCTTAGAAACAGAAGGAGGGGGCCTAGCCACCTTAGGAAGGGAGGGGAGTATAGTAACCTGAGAAGCCCCCTCAGCCTGACTTGCCTCCTGAGAGGCCACATCCTGCAATAATAAGGTCTCACTCTGGGAACATAAAGAAACCTCCGGTGGAGCCGCCGGCTCCACCGACACCTCTAAAGAACCGGCGTCCGGTACAGACGGTTCTTCTAGCCTAGGCTTAACTGCCTTGTCCTTGCGCTTCTTCGAGGAAGCGGGCGTCGGAGCATCCGACGGCATTATATAATTACACCGCTTCCCAAAGACTAACCTTGCACAATCCAACCTTCTCTTTATAGTGCGTTTATTAAATCTAGCACAAGAGCGGCAGCCAACAACGTCGTGCTCAGGCCCTAAGCAAGGAATACACAAAGTATGATAATCTCTATGCGGTATCTGTTTCCCACAAGAAACGCAATTATTAACTTTTTCTGACATCCAGTAAATGACTGAGGCAAGAAAAAACTAAAATATTCCCCAACGGGGTACTTAGCCAACTTTGAACTCGGTCTGAAACTTCTAATCGAAAAATCTCAGAACGCCAACCGGCACTTGCAATGCTGCTTCTGCATCGGACCATGCGGCAAAAAAGACTGAGGATATGACGTCGGTCATGCGCATTTGTACCCTGACGTCCTGACGTCAGTTAAATGCGCCCTGACCGACGTCAGCCTTATACTTTGATATTCGGGCCGACCGTGGACAGCGGACTACCCAAGTGTCAGGACTGCAACAATGTGGGATGAAGAACATCTTGGTATTAGGACACCAGTGGTCCCCAAGCATCAAATGAGAAGTAGGTCTCGTGCACTCATGTGTCCCACAAAGAAAAGTGGAAGAAACTGTATTCTGCCTAGTGTACTGTGCAAGTAACAGCAAGCAAATTTCTAACACATGCTCAGTACACTAGGAATCTATTTCCCCAGTCAGAGATGATGTTAGGAAAGCACAACAGCAATATGATGTTTACAGAAATTATGACATTACTTAAAAAGCAAGTAAATTCCATCCATTTTTACCCTAAATAGCAACAATGTATAACAGCCACAATCCACTCATATTGTGGTTAATGCAGGATTTACAACACCCAAATGTGGACTGCTGCTAAAACATCGCACAAAGCGGATGTAGACAAAACATCCAAGAACAGAACCAAAATGTGAAGTAGCAGTAAAGGTACTGTAATAAAACGAAGAGAAGTATGGTGGCAAGTTTCCACCCCAGTTTCATGTTCATTTTCTGAAACAGAACAGAACGGTACCATTTTTGGTTTCTAGATTTGAAAGGAACTAAAAGTAACTTTTCCTTATTATTGTTATAAGCAGCAAATTACAGTTCCGCAAGTACACTTACCATAACAGTGTATGTGCTAATAGATCAATGTTGCAGTAGCCCAAGCTATTTGGGTTCTACTCCCAGAGACCAGTCAGCTTTCAAAGCTTGAAGGCACTTTACACACTATGAGCAGCGTGAGGGAAACTATATAAGACAGACAAACAAGCAAAATTATTTAGAGCTTTTTTGTCTAGAAAAGGGAGGAAAGAAAGTACAATTCTGGAACACAAACCCAACAGTAAAATCTATACAAGAGTCTGTACAGCCACACTCTAGCAATACAAAAGGAAAACATCCAAAATAAGGAGGATGTAGGAAGGGAAGACTACAGCAGTGATCTATTACATCTACCTTTATGGTAACTTTACTTGTACAACTGTACTATGGTTAACATTTAGGTCATTGTTGCAGTAGCCTAAACTATTTGGGTAGACTACCACAGCTCTGAAACTAAGAAGGGAGGATGAAAAAAAAAAAAAAAAAAACTTCCAGGAGCCCCTAGACAATGGTCCTACTGAAGCCTATTTTGGACATGGATAAGGAATCCAGTCTAATACTTTATAATTAAATATGCACAGAGTATCAAGTTGCTGCTGCTACAATACTTTTAGAGTCCACTTCCTTCTAGACAGCCACTGATGCCAAAACCATTGTGGAAGGTGTCCTAACTCTGCCTGGAAGCGACTTATTATGGTGAGAACAATAAAAGGCTATTGCATGAAACAACCACCATCTGGAAATAATCTGATTTGACACTGGTTGTCCTTTCCTCTTACCTTCAAAGAGGAGGCAGCTGATCAGCTTTCCTGAAGTCTTGAGTTTTGTCTAGGTAGTACCAGAGCTGTCCGTGGAAACCCAGAATGTGAAGCATCTTTTCTCCTCTATTCTTGGGTTCAAGGAGAAAGTCAGAAAAATTAACAGAATGGCTCAAGGTAACCTCAGACACTACTTTAGGGATAAAATAAGTTAGTTATCAGCTGATATGGTGTAGTGGTAAATCACTGTGGCTATGGTGTAGAGGGTCCTAGGTTCGAGACTTACAAAAGGCTGATTATTTGCCCTATCCAAAGAAGTTAGTTATCAGCTGATATGGTGTAGTGGTAAAACACTGTGGCTATGGTGTGCAGGGTCCTAGGTTCGAGACTTACAAAAGGCTGATTATTTGCCCTATCCAAAGCCAAAAACACAGCTTCAGTGGGACAGGCTGCGTCTTACATGAGCTCCAAAATGAACTAACCCCTCACCTAAACACACTGTTCAAACTCAGCCTCTTTACAGGTTACGTACCCATAGAGTGGCACACAGCAACAGTTATCCCGCTCCACAAAGGTGGAGCCACAACGGACCCCAGGAACTATCGGCCTATAACCTTGACTAGCCTGGTCTGCAAGACTATGGAGTGCATCATCATGGAACTCATTAACAGACATTGGGAACCTCCAAACATTGGACCCTACCCAGTTTGGCTTTAAGGGCAGATCATGCCTCCTAAACCTGGTGGACTTCTTTGAGACAGTTACCAAGGCTTTAGATGAGGGAAAGGAGGTCCACACAGCCTACCTAGACCTCGCAAAGGCTTTCAACACCACTCCCCATTCCGGTATTTTAGATAACCTCACCAGCCTGAACATAAACCTCCTATGTCACGAGATGGGTTGCCAATTGGCTCACAGATAGAAACAACATGGCGAGAGTTGCAGACTCTAGGTCAGACTCTAAATCGGTTACAAGTGGCGTCCCCCAGGGCTCAGTCCTGGGACCCCTCCTGTTTGGTATATACTTCTCAGAAGTACAGGCAAGCACAGGAGGACTATGGCTGACCAGGTTCACAGACTACTGCAAACTGCGGGGTCATAACTGAGACTCTGGCTGATACAGACATCCTCCAGAAGGGTCTCGCCAAGACGGATACCTGGTGTCAAAATCATGGCCTCAAGCTAAATGCCAAAACGTGCATAGTCATCCCCTTTGGAAAAAACAAAGTACCCGCGAACTACCATATATGTGGTAGTCCCCTAACTACAGAAAATGTAATAAGGGATCTGGGGACCCAAGTAGATAGTAATCTTTCCTTTGATAATCATATTGCCAAAGTGGTTAAAAATCCTTCTATGTGGCCCATCTAATCACAAAAGGGTTCACATCTAGAACAAGACAGGTTATTATGCCCCTCTAGTCATCACTCATCAGACCTATCAGAGTACAACGCCCAATTTGGGATGTACCCAAGACACCTGCAAAAGTTGGAAAGAACACAGATGTACCTCACCAAGAGGATTACTGGCCTCAAACAGATGCCCTATGCATCACAAATGAAGAAACTGCAGCTGCACTCGGTTGCATACTGCTTACTCAGAGGTGATCTCTGCTTGACATACAAGGTCATGTCCAACCCAGAATTGATGGACATGCTCCACCTAAAAGAAAACAAATCCCCAACAGCCACACGCTCTAGGGATCTAAACCTCACCACAACGATAAACAGGACGTGCTGGAGAGATAGATTCCTGTCCCAGAGACTCCCCATGCTTTGGAACAGGATTCCAATCTATATTAGGCAGAGCCCCTCACTAACACTCTTCAAGAGAAACCTTGATGAGTGGATGGGAAACAGAAAATTTACCCCAGGAATCACTGCTGTAGCTCTGCTGGACAAAGGCACAGGGAACTAATCTAAGGGGGAGGCGAAAGCCAACACATTCTGGCTAGGCTTATAGATTCCCTCGGGCAGATAGCCTAGTACTTAACTATGAACCTATGAACCTAAATAAAGCCTGCCCTTGGGAAAAAGATGAATGGTAGATTTACACCAAGTGTTTGTAACTCACGACACCCTGTTAGAAGTTGAGTAAAATAGTCTTCCATTTTAATCCCAATTCAGCTTGATGAGCTGGATTCAAAATAAAAAAAAAAAAAGAGTTTTTAAGCACAAGAGTTAAGATACCAAGGAAAAGCCATCTGTTTTCCTAAGTGGACTGACATGTCACACACCTTTCAAAACTTGTTTAACTTCAGAATGGTTAGAAACAGAGAACTCAAAGAGCAAACAAGCACAAATCCATGTCAAATTAACCTTGACAGAGGAATAAGAAAGGCCTGCTTTCAGTAACTCTCACAAATCAAGACCCACAGGCAATCAGGCTCTTAGACTTAAACTAGAAAATCTTTCCATTTGCAGATAATATGAATTTCTAGTAGCAAATGTTTTCACTTCCTTTAGTGCACATCCTCAGGAAAAAAGGGACCTAAAAGGTATTAAAATTCTCACTTCCGCATTTAGCTGAAGAATTTTCAGGTTGGAGTATATCAAACAACCAGTCTCGTGTGAGCCAATACAGTCTGTGGGGAAGCCTGTGGTAACTGCCCATGGACAAACTGGAAATAAGGGAAAGCCACTATTGTCGGAGCCAAAAGGGAATCACCATCAATTTCTGGAGAGTTCTTCTGGATCTTCAGAAGAACCCTGGGTATTACTGAAAAAACTTAAATGAACATTCCAATGAATGAGAATAAGAAGGCATCCGTCTTCCAGCCTGTCTGCAATAAGTCCTGGAGCAGAATTTGAGATGCCTGTTCTGAGAAGAAGCAAACAGATCTACATGAGGTATTCCCCACAGTTGGATCAGTTCTTGGAATATCCCAGGGGGAAGTTCCCATTCTTGAGGGTCAGTCCTGGTCCTGTTTAGCTCGTTTGCAATCAAGTTTTACTCTGAATATATGAAGCCTGAAGAGTCAAAATAAACAAGAGTTGCTATCTCCACAGCTATCATAGCAAATCTGCAAAGATAGCATCTTGTACCCCCCCACACACACTGATGTACCATGTTATTCTGGGTGTTGCCTGTGTAAAACTTGCAAAGGTCCTCGGGAACCAAAGATGATTCAAGCCTTTCAAACCAAATCACTGCCAACATCTAATTAATAGTAGTTATGTGCTTCTGTCTGTCATGAGGGTTCCACAAACCTTGCACTTTCACCCCTTTCAAAACTACTCCCGATACCAGATCTGATGCATCCACAGTGCCACAATGGAGAGGACTTGGAAGGGAGAATGGGAGACCTAGACGGAAGAAGACCTGGTCTACCCATCAGGAACTCTTCCTTCTTACAAATTGAAAACAGGGATATGAAAAGACAAAGGATGAAGATCAACTGACCTGGGGTACCACTGTATTTTTCTTATTAGGGATCTGGCCAGGGGAAACGTGCGACTCACCGATGCCATGAAACCAAATATCTACAGATACTCCCTTGTAGACACCTGGCTTTTAATGGAGGAACTCAGGAAGAACTGTTTTAAACAGCTGTACTTTGTCTGAAGGAAGAAAAATTCTACCTTGGGGAGAGCCCAACAAACATCCCAGAAATACAATTCTGTGAGAAGGGATGACAAAAGATTTTTTTAAGTCGATTTGAAAACCCAGACTGAGAAGGAGATTCTGAAGAGTTGCTAAAGACTCTTGGGCTGGAAAAGAAAATGTCTGGAAAGACAAGACAATTATCCAAATATGGAATTATGTCACTGCCTTGAAGTCAGTTGTAAGCAATTAATGGAGACACTTTTACTGCACCATGAATATTTACAAAGTCCCAAAGAGGGGAAGGGAATGCATTCTACAAGGAAACAGTCCTAGGGGATTCCTTGTTGAACTGTGAACAGAGGGGGGATTCCCATTGCCAAGTGTATCCCCCCTCTTGAATTACACTTAAAAACCCATTTGCCTGCAACTAGTGCCATAAAGGGAAGATGAAGCCTCAAAGACATGAGGAGATTGGCTGGGTGGGGGACCTGAACAGGCAAACTGCCAAGCTAACTGGGAAGAGTTTCCTTGTCCCTTTCTTTCTGGAGCATACTTGCCAATGACCTTTACACTTGTGTTTGATGGCTCACTACTGCTTAAATTTATTAAAAAGGGAGCTGAGGAGGAGGAGGAGGAGGAAGGGAAATTTGCATTAAAAATGAAGAGTTGAAAATTTTAAGTCATCCTCTGCATCAGTTTTCCCCTTTCATCACACTTCCTGAACACCTCGGCTGCAGAAGGGACAACTAGTTTTAACAACTTCAGGAAGGTTTTGAGAACAAATTCAAGACAATCTTCTCTACTGACACAGAAGCAGCAGCATCAGCACCCTTTAAAACATGGTTATTAACATGAAAAGTAGAGGTTAGAGAATATCCTTACATTTACTGCTGCATCATTCTTAACTGTATGGGATTCCCTGCCGCAGAAGCCCGATGTCTGGTAGTCTTCCAAAAACTTCTGGATTTAAAAGGTATGCTGAATGTCACCATACGCTCCCTGTGGGCATAAAGGTGATGTTCAGGCCTACCAAAAACAGAACTTCTTTGCTACCAGTCTGAATGTATCTTTTACACAGTGAGCCTGTTTCTCTGCATCCACTTCCTATCAATTGAATGCATTTACTTTATCCAGCGACTTCCTATCACTTTTTGCTATTTTTGCAAGGATTTTGTTTTTTTCTGGTTTACTGTGTTCCTTGGGGTTAATGTCATCAAGGAAGGGTAAACGCCAGTGTGGGAGACAGATTCCCAATAGAGACTGCCATGATAAGTGTCTGTTTTGCTTAGGTGCTTCTCAAGACCATGTCTTGTTCTACTTATCAGAAGTTTGTTCCAAAAATCTTTTGCAGTAGAGACTTTCTTCCCTTTTATCTTGAGATTCAGCATCTAAAGATACAATGGAAGGAATCTCCTGTCCCAAGGGTCAGCCATTAGGGAAGAAGGTGAAAAAGTTACGACTGGAACCTTCCGCGGTCAAGCCCCTGACAGGTATTTCTCCCAAAGTCATTACGAACCTGGAGGCTAACCCAGCTATGTTGTTGGAATTCTCTGCTGTGACCGTGTTGGAGGCCGGTGAGGATCCGTCTGACAGTACATTCAAAGAGGGTTTGCAGGCGTCCTTCTCGGATGTTCGGAGAGAACTGCTGTTGATTTTTTCTGAGAAGCCTATGCAAGTTTCTCGGGTTTTAGTTGGGAAAGAAGTTCCTGCTACGGTTCTAGACTGTTGTCCTGGATCTGAGCCTTCTCAGGACATTCCCTTAAAGAAACAAAAAAATTAAACATGTTTCTTCTGTTCCTAGGGATCCACAAAGTGAGTGGCAGGCTTTTACTCCGGGGTTATTTTCTGCCTCACTGTCCTTAAAGCCTCCTCATGGGGTTTCAGTTCCTGCTCCTCTTAAAAGGTATAGAGACCAAGATTCTTCTAAGGAAAAATGAGATTATGCTGACGAATCCCTAACCTATTCTACTCAAAACTCCTTCTCCTTTGGACTATGGGTCAGATGAGAAGGAATCTAGTAGTCCTGGGGACACGCTCTCTAAGATGATGGATTTTTTTTTTTTATGTTTTTAAGTGAGATTGTACTCTGGTCTCTCAAAAACCTGCGGCTATTCCTACTGCTTTGGCTGCTTTACCGGATGCTTTCTCCAATGCCTCTCAGGCATCTAATTCTCTCTCCCTGCTCCCAAGGAGTCTGATATAACAATCCACAGGAACCCTATAAAATCTCGGTAGTGTCTGTAGCCTCTGACAAGCAGTCTCAATTCCTTCCTTCGCCCAAGTTATTGCCTTCAGACAAGGACAGAACTATGGACAGGTAGGGCAAAAAGATTTACACTTCTGCTACCCTAGCTTTTAGGGCTATTAAATATCAGACCCATATATCTTTAAGTATGTGTTGGCTCTTCTTTCTCAGGCCTTTCAACTTATTTCTGATTTTCCAGACTCGGAGGGTAAAACTTCTGTTTGCTGGTTTGTTTAAGTCATTTCAGGATAAGGGTAAGGCCTTGCAGGAGCTTAAACAAGTGTTGCTCCTGTGCCTAAATTTCAGAGAAACTACCCCGCTAAGCCTGCCTTTGTTCGTAAGTAACCCCATCCTTCTACTAAAGGTAAGAAGAGTGGCAAACGGGCTCTTCTTGCTAAGGCTACTCAGTTTTCAGGAACTCCCAAGCCTTCCTACCTGGACAACTTCCAAGTCTTACTACGCTCTCTCCCTCTCTCTCCACTTGTTTCTCTCTCTTCCTGTTTAGCTTCAGATCACTCAGGATTCTTGGGTTCTGTTGATCATTTGTCAAAGGTACTTCATGGTGTGGAAATACAGTCCTTCATTTATGGGCATTCCTTAGCCTCCTCAGGAGCATCTTTCCTTTTTTTTTTTTTTTTTACCAGAGGTTCTTCAAGATCTCTTGTCTCAGGGTACTATTTAAGAGGTGCCTGTGTCCCAAAGGGTGGAAAGGGTTCTACTTCCAAACTTCTAGTACCCAGAAAAGAAGGCAATTGGAGACCTATTTTAGACATCTCTCATCTAAACACTTTTCTAAAGGTACGTTCCTTTTGGATGTCGTCCCTTCAGATTCTGTTTCCTCTCTTGTTCCGTTCAGGTCTATATGATGTCTCTGGATTTCAAGGATGCGTATCTTCATATTCCGATCCACTCTCTTTTCAGGAAGTGTTTGCATTTCTCTGTTGCTTCCTGGCATTTTCAGTTCTCTGCTTTGCCCTTTGGTCTTTCTACTGCCCCAAGAATGTTCACCAAATGCCTTGCTCTTGCGACTGCCTTTTGCAGACTTCAAGGGATCCAAATATTTCCTTAATAGGATGACCTGTTGATTCAGGTGTCCTCTCCAGAGACCCTTTTGCAAAATCTTCAATTTGCCATATCCCTTCTTCAGAGCCTAGGGTTCACTACAAATTTCAAAAAGTCTTCTCTGACTTTTCAGGATCATGTTTTTGTGTGTCAAAGGATTCAGATGGTGCCAATGTTTGCATCCCTTCTCCCTCCAAAAGCTTTAACTCTTATTTCTTTCTTTCACACACTTCTGACTTCCATTACCGCCAGGGAGCTTCTGAGAGCTCTGGGTCACAGCATCCACCATTCTGATGCTTCCTTTGGCCAAACATTATATGAGAAAGTTTCAGTGGTTTCTGAAGTCACCATGGCTTTAACATGCTCATCCTCTAGAGTTTGTAGTTCTTCCTCATCTCAGAGAGGAACGTCTCTGGTGGATTCAGCAGTTCTCTGAATCCAGGGATCCCTTTTCATCACCCTCTTCTAACCTCTCAGGAATTGTTCACAGATGCCTCAGACATGGGATGGGGGAGGTGACTTTTGGCTCCCTAAAGGTACAGGGTACGTGGTCACCTCGTCAGCAGAAGAACACCATCAGTGTCAGAGATGAGAGCCCTTCTGCTGACTCTTCAGGCCTTTCAGTCTCTCTCTTCTCCAGGGCCTCACAAGGTATTCACAGACAACACCACAGTGATGTGGTATACAAACAAGCAGGGAGGAATGAGATCTTTACTTTGCCGGCTGGCACTTCTGGTATGGGATCTTGCTGTCAAGTTTCAAGGGACTCTTCAGGCAGTTTATATCCCTTCCGGTCAAGAACATTGTGCCAGATGCTCTGAGGTGGTCCTTAACTCAGTCCCATGAATGGATATTTCACAGGGATGGTACAGGAAACCTAGGACTAGAAAATCCTACTTATCCAAATGGAAGAGGTTTTCTTTTTTTATCTCTTTCATAACCTGGACCCACTTAGAGTGGATGCTCCTTTCGTTCTCTCTTATTTGTGCGAGTTGCTCAATGCTGATTTGGCCTATTCTATTAAGGCCCACCTATCAGCTATCTCTGCTGGTCTGCCTTTTTCTCCTCCTTTAGCTGCTAGATTTGAGGTGAAACAATTTCTTAAAGGCATCCTTAATATTAGGCCTCTCAGGAAATCTTGTTAGCATTACTTCTGTCAAATGGGTGTCGGAGTTGCAGGCTCTTATGGCTTGTCCTCCATTTTTTATTTTTTCATGAGGACAGAGGGTCCTTTCACACTACTCAGTCTATTAATCTGCCTACTTTTTCCCCTCTCCACAAACAGACAGTGAGAGAGGGTGCTGCATACTTTGGACATGCAAAGGCAACTTAAAGTTTACTTGGATATGACCAGGACTATTAGAAAATCTGATCAGTTACTTGTTTCTTTTCATCCTAGATCTTTGGGGCTTGCTGTATCCAAGCAAACTATTTATTCTTGGATTTCTAAGGCTATTTCTTTTTGTTGCACTTTTCATGGCAAGAACCTTCCTTTTTCAACTAAGGTTCATTCTACTAGAGCTGTGGCTTCTTCTGGTACTTTTTTTTCAAAAGCTTAGATACTAATTATGTTCTTGAAGCAGCTACCTGGACTTCTGTGCATACCTTTACCAAGCACTACAAGCTAGATAGTATCTCTAGAACTAGGGCTGGTTTTGCTAGTTCAGTTCATATTTTTTTTAGGGGACTCCTCTAGAACTAGGGCTGGTTTTGCTAGTTCAGTTCATATTTTTTTAGGGGACTCTTCTGCCCCTTCCTCCCCCTCCTAAGTTTCCTCTTGAGCTTTTTCACTCTCCCATATAATTAAGAATACTGCATCAGTGAATGCAAGGACACAGTACAGTTGTGTAAAATCTTACCATAATGGTAGATGTCCTTGCCTTCACTGCTGCAGTATTCACTCCCTTCCTTCGTCACCCCTAGTTCTTTGCCATACCTGGATGCATACATTACCTCTGTTTCCTTGGACTGGTGTTCCTCCTGGGGCAATAAGTTCTATTTCTGGTAGACGTGAATGCCACCTTTATGCCCTACGTTACACAGGCAGCACATGGATATGCCATCTTTTAAATTCAGAAGACTGGCCGGATGTTGGGCTAGCACTGCAGGGAATCCCATATAGTTAAGAATACTGCAGCAGTGAAGGCAAGGATATCTACAGTTACGGTAAGATTTTACACAACTGTACTATTATTCAAATACCTTTCCTTCCTTTTAAAATTAAAAAATAACTACTAACTTGTGTGTCTTCTAAAAATATAAAACTACACATACTAGCTTGAAAGTTTAAAATCCTGAAAGTTACAGAAGCAGAAGAATACATTTTTTCACAACCTGACAAAAAGCTTTCCCATTCTTGACAAGGGGAATAGGGTTAGCAGTAAGAACCTGTTTAACAGAAACAGTTTTTGACACTGAAATCACGCCTGGATCTGTTTTAGGGTTGGAAAAACAAAATGCTTACTAGTCTAATGTACCTAACATAACCTGTCAGACTTCAAGGCAGAAAGCCAACTTGTCAGGCAAACTACAAGCAGCAAGAAAAACATTTTGTAAAGCAGACAAAAGAAGAGAACTGCTGCAGATTCGGGCACATCCAACTGAAAAAAAAAAATCAGAATACATTTTTGTGCAATAAGAATTTCAATCTGTTACCATTAAAAACTTGCTTTCGTCTTGGATAGTCTCAGAAAAAGATGCATCTTCAAGAGGGAAATCTAAAGCTACACTTTTTTAGAACCATAATGGTCAAACTGAGAAGAAATTACTGAAGCAAAACTTTGCTATGCCTGTGCTTCTGACCGAAAAAAAGTCAAAGAAGAAACTATTTTCTTACCTGAATAAGTATTTGGCAATAAAAATTAATTTATGGAGTGGTAACCATTTGAAATATCCGGACCAGCAAGAGCGAGTCCCAAAATACAGACACTGAATGGACAAAAGTCCAAGACGACATTTCTCGGAATATCCTGTTTTCTTTGAGGTATGGCAATCTCAGAATTGGTATCTATAAGTCTGGGGGCTTGCACCCCTGCAAAAAGAAGTTCAACGGAGAAGAGCGATTTTTTAAATTTGCTCTTCTCCTGTGTTTGCAGTCTTTCATTTCCGGCATTTAGAGTGCCAAAATTTCAACAAGAAGCATATGGAGCTTCTTAGCAAATCCCAACAAACCTTCACATTCGAAAGAAACAAACAGGAGAAGGGAAGATTTCTTTCACCATGTTCACTTTTCCTGGGAAGCTCTCTGGAAATAAAGTTCCCTAACCAGGCTGAGTGAAGAATCTTCACATGCCTCTTCCCTCGAGATGGACAAGAGTGGTTTTCCTATGCCCACCAAAGGAATCCCTATAATCACAAAGGACGTAGCTATGGGTGCGACACCAGGGGAACTTGAGGAAAAAGATGAGTCATCTGGGGAACCAACACCGACCACAGCAGGGTCACCCACCAACTGCTGAGGCACATCTAGAGCCAGCATGGCACTTAAGGACTGCCAAACACCTTTCTCCCCCTTCCTGCAGGTAAGGGAAGGTAAAACCTTGGAGACCAGTAGCTGCTCCATAGGTTAACCAAGAAAGAGACCTCAAAGATGGATAGCGGAGCCTGGACAATTCAGTAAAAGTTAAAAGAGAGAACAAGTGGCACTAAGGTAAGCAAACTACTTTGAGTCCTGCAAAAGTACAGTATCCGGTCCCAAATAAAAAAAAGTTTACAAAACCTGCAGGAAAAAAATGCCCCCCCCCCCCTCAGAAAATCAATTTTACTGAAAGGTTTCCTCAACACTGGATTTTTCTGCTCAGCAATCAAAGTATGGACGGGATGTCGGCAATCTTCAGCTTGTACAAGAACCTAAAAAACACAATTCCAATAAGTGTCTGCTTTGCTCTTGCCAACTACCTCACAAAGTTGATCTCAAGTTGTACAAAACAGATGGCCACTGAAAGTAAGGTGAAGTGTAATGGAATGACTGGCAAAGAAGAAACATTCCTGAGGAGCAAGAAAAAATAAGTCAAGCAGCAACAACATCCTCATTCTTTCAAATGCAGTACTGGTACGAGACTTCAGCCTATAGTAGTGCCTCGTGCTTCACACATGCATGCTAATGCAGAGATATATATATATATATATATATATATATATATATATATATATATATACATACACACACACACATATATATATATATGCATACATACATATACACACACACACACATATATACACACACACATTTTATAAATATATATATATATATATATATATATATATATATATATATATATATATATATATATATATAAATAAGAGAGAGATGCATACAAATCAGATATATTATACGTATAAAATGTATATCTACATATATAGATTTAGACACGCACAGACATATTTAATCCAATCTACCTACATCAGCTTGATAGCTCAAGTGCATATTAGAAAACCAGTGTTATAAGGTTAATGCTGACCTTGACCCCTCTACCAAAGAGCTTATTAGCATATCACAAATGCTTCATCGCACTTCCTTGACTTTTGCTGCTACAGTCAAATACACAAATTAAACACTAAAATAATCAACTAGGCAAATATGCCATTGGTACATATGCAGTGCTGTGCTTCTGAGGTTCCCTTTGATGGCACTGATACCTTTCTGTGTACGTCCTCCTTTATGCCTTCCAGTTCCGTCTGCATGATGGCCTGCAAATAACATAAAAGGGTTCAAATGAATTCATGTTGAGAATACTAATGTCCTGGCCAACATTACTACCTGTCACTTGGATGACCAGGGAATAATTCTGGATAACAATCTGGGGAGATCCCTTACCACTTCACTGGGGAACAGATTCGGGATTATGGACCCCCTCAGAGCAATAAATATAAGCACAATTTCACTGTAAGATGCCAGGACAAACTTAACTTCTAGTGCGACTCTGCAAAAATGTTGTTTGACTGCCAGCCCCACCCCACCCCACCCCCCAAAAAAGCATTCTGGGCAGATCTCTCAATCAATAAGACAAAGTATCATACAACAATAAGACAAAGTATCACACAAGCATAAATAAGGGCAGGTAGTGCTAAAACTGTAATATATATCTTTACCTTATTATATTCTGAGACATTTCATACATCTCTGGCTGGTGTATAAGCTATCGCTCATTAATCAACTGCTCAAGAAACAGCACAACAGTGCAGGTGTACTCACCAAAACAGTTAAAGTCAGAATTACAGGATCAGTGTTTCAAGAATTGTTTGATGAATGTGAAAGTCAAGAGATGGACATCAGTCCTTAGCTAGTGCTTTTCCAGCGGATACCAAAGGACGTGCAGTTACAGTGTCAGGTCACAGCTATAAGATAAGGACACCCTATAACTGTGTACTGCACGTCAAACTTTGTTTGATGCTGGTACCCCACAAGTAGCAAGCAAATACAGTACAGCTGTGTTCAAATATACTTACGGGTTCATAACAGTTTACTAAGCTAATGGCTCGAGCCCTTACAAGCCTAGCCAGTTTTACCCAAATTCTACCCAATTTTCTATCCCTAGGGAAAAGAAAACAAGGGTCAGCAAGTGGGCTTTTATCAATTTTGACAGGCTGCCTCTGTCCATAAGGGACATGAGCACCACCCCAGGACTGAACCTGCAATTTCCTATCGATTGGTCCAGACTGTGCTTGAAGATGGTCAAGGAAGGGCTCTGCTTCATGTGAATAGGAAGCCTATTCCAGAAGAGGTGTCAAGTCTCTCCAGCATGATCTATTCATGACAGAGATAAGGTTTAGATCCTTGCAGTGGTTAAACATTGTGCAGTTAGTTTTGCAAATATGCAACATTTCCATCAGGGCTGGGTCAGAGATAATCTTGTGGGTCAAGCACAGACTACTCATCAGTAATCAGTAGGACAATGAAACCGTGATAAGGCTTTTAAATTGGTCTGCAAATGACATGCCGGTTATATGAAATCTGAGGACATTCCAACTGTTGCAAGTAAGTGGAGAGGTATATGCCAGTGGCTGCACTGTACTTAATTATTGATCTGATGAGGGCGGAGTATAGTCGTACTATGACATCCTTAGATCTGGATGTCATGCCCTTACTTACAAACTGAGTTACAGAGGAAGATTTCCTCACCACTGTGGACACATGGTGGTCAAAGTTCATATTACATATCAGCATACCCAGATCTCTCACCACTGGGTCCACTCCAGTGGGGGTACTAACTGTTGCAATTTGCAGGGGTAGCCTATTCCCAAAGGGTATTATTATGCACCTCCTTGCCTTTAGTTTTGAGGCCATGGATCTGACATCAATTAGTCTGCCTCAGTCCTTTCTCTAGGATATCAGTATCATTTGGGAAGTCAATGATTGCCCCCAACCTGCAGTCATCAGTAAACTTTGTCAGACAAAGGCCATCTACATTTGCCTTGATATACGGAGTATACGCCAAACAGGAGGCGGCCCTGCACGGAGCCCCTGTGGTACTCTATTGGTGACTGGCCTCATGCTGAATGTGGATTCCCCCACTTTAACATGTGTCGTAACTGTGAGCCATTTGGTTATCCATCTGGTGACAGAGGTTTATGCCCAATTTTGTAAGCTTATCTACAATATCCACAGTAGGGTACTGTGCCAAATGCCTTGGTCTGGTTAAGGTAGGCAGTATTCGGACCCTCATCCATGACCTTGATGACCTTCTCAAAGTCATCCACCAGAATGAGCAGGCAGGACCTGCCCTTAACGAAGCCGAAACTGGGTTGGGTCTAAAGTCTGGAAATTTCCTGTGTCATTGTTAATCAGGTCCACAATTATCCTTTCCATAGCGTTGCATATGGCACTAGTCAGACTTGTGGGTTGGTAGTTTCCTTGTCTGTTAATGGTTCCCCCTTGTGCAGAGGGAGCACTGTTGCTGTCCTTCACTCTACTGGGATATAGCCTGTCTGGAGACTGGTTAAATAGAAATCTGAGTGTGTCTGTGCAAGCTACTTAATAGGCACCCTAAGATTCCATCAGGGCCCGTTGATATCATGTTTCTAGCTTTATAGAGCACAGTGATGACCTATTCTTTTGTGATAACAGACAAAAATGGTAGGGGGCATCTCATGGGGAGTGACTGGAGGTGATGAGGGGGTGAAATTTGAGCTAAATTTATCAGCCAGCAGATTTGCTACTATTTCTGGCTGAGTATAGGTAGTGCAATCTACAGCCAACTCAGTACAATGAAAGTTTCCCTTAAGATTTCAGACAACTAAAAAAAAAATGTTTTGAGGTTATCTTTTGCTTGAGTGGTTATTTCAGTCTCATATTTAGCTTTTGAAGACTTAACTAGTTCCCTGATTTGCCTTTTGAGGCCAAGGAGGGATTTTTTTCTAAGTTGTGCACTCTCTCACTTACTTCTAAGACTATAATCTCTTCCTTCTGTTGCATAGACCATTTATGCCTGGGGCCACCAGGGTGACTTGTTTTTCTGGCTAGACGTGGGTTTAGTTTGGTTAGGTACTGCCATTTCTATGCAGTTTAAGTTGATTTGATGGACGGATGCTGAAGTAATGAACAAGACACTCAAATTGTGGCAAGAAAAGAAGCGAAGATTAGATCAACTACCCTTTTATACCACTTATGACCAGACATCAGAAAGGGAGAGAATCCACCAGGCCAAAGGGAAGAAGGTGAGAACTCTGGTACCCAGGCCAACTTCCAGGCAGAAATCTCAAGAGTCAGTACTGCAACAATGAACTACTAAGAACATCCATGGCTACTACGTTAGGCAGGGGTTAGAAGCTTATTTTCCAACTATAATATGGGGAAGCGGCACTTGAGAGATATCATTCAAGGAGTAAGAGACTGAAGTGATACTCTTCATACCGTTCTACAAGTAACGCAGGTGGATGTTAAAAGACTGTGCGTCACTTACTAGAAAAGAATACAAGGACTCTCCTACTTATTAAGCAAAAACCTGGGTCACCCTAAAAAAGGGGGGGACAATATAGGCATACACATTTAATAAAATACTGGGTAAGTGAAAAATCATATGCATTCTTACTGTACCTCAATCAGGGGAAGAATCCCGGATAGGTACTAGGCTAGATAACTAGTTTTCCAATAACCAAAATATGGCATTATGTTTCAGAAGTTCACACATTTACAGCCAGCCACAATGACTCTCACAGACGTATCGCATCATTTCTACAAGTTTGCTCACTTGCCCCCTGTGAGCATCATTTTCTACACCGAGAAAATACAGGAAATGCAAAAGTACAAACTTGCCAAAGTCTAAGACCCCCCCCCCCCCCACTCACACAGACACACTCAACACAGATGGGGAGAGACAGACTCCTTCACAGACAGGAAAAGAAAGAAAAACAGGAAGAAAATCTCTAAGCCATCAATGAGGGATCTTCACCAGTGATCAACTGACATGGCAAGAGTATATTTTGTTTCATCCCCTCCTTATATCAAGTCCCAAGCTGGTAACATCCCATGCAGTTCACTCACCCACTGCCACCAGAGTTGTGAATGCAGACTCAAAGTTGCATGGCCAGGTGGCTCTTCTATACCTCAGAAACAAAACTTAGCCTTTGCACCAAGGAAAAGGAAACAACTTGGAAAGCAGTCTCCAACCAAGGGGCTCTGGACAATTAGACCTTCAGGGAAGGCCATTAAACAGTAACCTCTTTAGACTATAGAAATCTTTCTGCCCCAAAAGGGGCAAACCATCCAGGGGTAAAGACAAAGCTCCACTCTACGATAAAATAGAGAGCAGGTGACAACCCAAGGACCAACCTCAGAAGGCAGAACATCATCTCTCACAGCAGATGGACCAAAGGTCCCAGAGAAGGGCCCCACCTTTCACCAATAAAAGGTCCTCATAAAAACAGGACTGGGAAAGGGCCCCAAGCCAGAGACAAACACTGCTACCCAATGATGCTAGGTGCCATCTCTGTTAGAATGTCCTTGGGATCATGCATAAGAGTGGTGATCCTCACAGTTTCTCACTGGTTGATTGACACTTTCTGTCAGGGTGGTCAGACCTGAAGAATGAGAATCTGAGTGCCACATTTTCTTCATTTGCTGCATCTTCTCCAAGTTTCTGTGATCTTGCTGTTGGCATACATAGGCTGGGATGTGAAGCCAAAAAAAAAAAAAAAAAAAATAAGTTTGTGCTTTTGTCACCTTGGCAGTGTCACTGTTGACCATCCAAGGTTTTACAAGTTTTAGGTGCAAATAATCTCATGCCAATTAGAATGAGAAGCAATTATTCATAGTGGACCCAACAAGTGTAGCTGCGTTACCGTGAGTGCAGGTAAGGACCTCCCACTAAACCCCTCCAAATAAAATGGTCTCCAGTACTCAGTCAAGTCATCAAAACAAACAGCAGAGAACTTGACAACAAACCCAGAATAAATGGGACAAAAAACTCTAGCAAGTAAGCAGAAGGGAGAAACACTAAATCGTAGCTTTATTCAAAACCAGTGGTATATAAAATATTACAGGCTTAGCCAACAATGCCTGAAGAATCCTTGACTGTGAGCTACTAGTTCAGAAGATAATAGGAGGATGAATATATTTTACATCTCCAAAATTAAATCTAAGTGTGGAGGGACACCTCCCCTCTGAGGGCAGCATATAACAGTGCTTGGAAGAGACACTGAAGGGGAAGGGTTTTCCTCTAAGGGAGAGGGTAGGCTACCTCGCAAAAGCAGCAAGCTAGACCTCGTCTTATCACCCACCTAATGCCATGGAGTAGAAGAGATGACTGGGAGATTCTCAGGGAGGAATGCACGAGATGTAGGAATTGTTGTCTAGGCTGGGGAATCCCATCTCACAAAAAATTACATGAACTGATTAGGTGCAGGGACAGGAGGAAAAGTGACTGATCCAGTAGAAAGGAGGACAAAAAATATGGAATAGGCTGCAGCTCTCTATGATGCAAAAGAGGACAGAGTGGGAATCAGGAAATGAAACACACAGTAAAGACATAAAAAGAGATAGTCAGACTAAATAAAATGGCCAAGTATGCAGAAAAGGATGATGAACATTTATGTTACTCAGGAAAGCCTCTCAGTGTTCACAAAGCTTTAGGCAAATATTTACTATAGCCGAGCAGCAAAAGTGCAGCTGGTAAGAAAATTGATCATAGTCTTTTCACAGAGAGGTCATAAAGAACAAGGAAAAAGATAGGCATAAGTTGATTCATCTTGAAATCAACAGAATGAAGGACAGAACTATTATACAACTGCAGGAGAGGAATGGTAATGCATCAAGACTAACAAATCATTGAGTAGGATAAGAAGAATTCACAGTGGACACAACTCCTTAACAAGGTTTGCAACAATTAAGAAATATTTGCTAACCTGTCAATCTAACCTTAGCAACAGCCGGAATCTGAATCACAGATGACAGAAAGAATTCTGAAGTTAAAGGATCACTGGATCCAAGGAAGCATGGATTCACTATACCAGGTATATTACACAGCAAGAAAGAAAAGGGCTGCTAGCTGTGGCCTGCACAGACTTTAGCAGGGCATCTAAGAGCACTGTCAGCAGTAAAGGCAGATGCTGAGTATAGTACAAAGTTATAAGAATGAGGCTATACACAACGACAAGAGTAAAAGTAAAGGCAGTCCCCACTGGGTCCCACAACTCTCAAAACTTGAGAAAAAGTTTCAGAAGGAGCTGACGGCAAAGTAGAAATGTCAATATACAAGACTACAGAAAGGTAAGGGACTTGACAAGACAACCCCCCTAGAAAGGAATATGCAACTGCAGGTGAAGCAGTTGCAACAAGAAAAAGAAAGAGGATACAGGAGTAGTGAAATTAAGTAAATTATCTGAAAGGAGTAAAAACTAGTAATACTACAAACCACAAAACAAGAAATGCCTGAAGAAAAGCAAGGCATTTTAGCCTTTAGGACCCCACCTAGAGACACATGAGAATTTCGGGAGATACAGATGCAAAGATACAGCACAGAAGTAGCTGACAGAGTAATAATTAAAACACAATCTTAACTAAGGGACCCAACACAGATTCCAACTTAACAGAGCCTTTCAAACAAACAAAAAAGATGTGCATAAAGTACAAGAAATCCAATTCTGAAGACACAAAGTGAATTGACAGGAGATGCAAGTACCACCTTTTCTAGAGAAATAATGGTGGATAATCAGTACAGCCAAGGGGTAAATTCAAAAGTGTGAAGGACGAAAATAAGAATTCTTTAGCCACAAAAATATTAGCTTTCAGTTTAACCAGACCTGCAAATTATCTAGTACGTAGGGAAATGGGTACACAGGCTAATGTATCCTTAACCTGCCTTCACAAATCTACATTCCGGTGTTTGATTAACATTTCTGACACCAAAGGCAGCTTGCCAAGGAGTACTGCACTCAATGGATAACACAGTATTTTAACAATGACAGAAAAATTATCCAGCTTTTCAAATGGGCAAGCCAGTACTGCTGCACCAAAATCCTTTATCATTCTGGCTTGAAGTTATTAATTGCCCATAATGTGCACAGGTATAGACCCCCCCCCAATGTTCAAAGCTACTTTTAGAAGGTAACAAAACCTAAAGTCAAACGCACTGGAAACAATGGACAATGCTACACTGCCTTCAGATTTGAAATTCAGAAGACCTCTAGGCAGAGGGCCTCACTGAAACTGTGTTGCCCAACCTCATACATATTTAAGTAAAATATTTCCTCTGCCAAATATTTGAAGCTTGGCTCAGAAAATGTACCATTACTTGAAGGAAATATTGAACATACTACACCTTATCAGCACATTTCTGTGTCTGTTGCCTGAAGACACAAACAAAGCTGAAAGCATCCTGAAATATAGCCTTCAAAATTGAGGCATTTTAAAATATACTAGTGTGCATCATTGAAAGCTGAAAGAAATAAGATGGTCCTAATTTTAAGAGGGCCATGGTTTGACTTATCCCTTATAAATGGGCAACATGATGACCGTTTAAAAAATATATGTTTTTATGTGGCACATTGATTCTTTTCTGGGCTTAATCAGACTTTTTACTGTCCTCCACCTGTGTATTAATTTTCTACTTACATGTTGAAACAGGTCGATCCAATTTCTATTTTCAGCTTAATTCAAAAAGCAAGAAACTTACCGGTCACTCAGAATTCTAAAGGGTTACTTACACAAGCACAAACTCCAGGATTCAGAAAACTTTCTGCACTTAAAGGGACAGTTTCTGTAACTGAGCAAAATGCAATTCGGACAGGTTTAGTCACAATGACAAAGAAACTCATTACATGTCTCTGAACAGAGTGGTGTTACCACTCACGTTAATAAAGCACTTTCCTGCAGTAATCACCACTGGCAGCCCATGCCCCACACTGGCACCTCTTCAGTCATTCTCACGAAAACATTCTAACACACATGGGGACCCATCCACACTTCTCAAATGTCCCAGATTGCATTACTTTACCATTCATAAATTTTGGATGCCTACAGTCAAGTTAATAATGCCAGATATTTGAGTTTCATACTGCTTATTCTTCAGAAAATACTTCAAGATGCAGAACATCCTCAGACATTTTACTCTCATAAAACAGACTACACCGTCACTAAGCTTTTTATGTAAAAGTAAAAGGAATAGAATGTCATTTAGTACAATGGATACACATGTATAACCTTCAAGAATGGACAAGTCTGCATAATGACATAAATCAATAACATGCAAAACACAAAAAATAGAAAGCCAGTAAGCCAGCTTTGCACACAAAAAGCATCTTCAAGAAGTCAATAGCTTCAATGAACAAATACAATTTTTATCTGGCTATATAAAAGACACAAACACTGGAAAAACAGCCTGTAGTTCTGAGGAACACTACTACTTGGATTTACTGAGGTGGAAAGTTAACCAGAGCTGCAGTATGTCTAAAGGCAAACAGCAGCAACTGAGCTGCATCTTGCCGACAACAGCTTTTATTCTCACACCGTTCACGTGCATACTGCAAGAATGAACACCATGACCAAAACAATGCTCCCATGTCACACCCATAAAAGCCATGTGTGTGCACCGTCTCTTAACAGTTGAAATAAACTGTCTAGTGTGTCGACACCCAAGAAAGGAAAACAACTAGTAACCCAGTTTTTAAGTACCTATTTTTCTAAACTGGGTTTACTTTTAAGTTATGCCCTGTGGTTGCAAGGAATCAAAACCACCAATAAAACTGCTTAATAATCTAGAAATTGCAGTAATTAAGTAAACTGCTTAATACACTATATAATTATTTTATACTCAAATAGGAATCCGAGTAGACATATCCCACTTGCTTACAGACACGACACTGAAAGAAGTGTGTGTGTGGGGGGGGTTGCTCTGATCAACAAGGTAAGGGCTGTAAAAATGAAACTGCCGCTAAATGATGAGCCTCACTCTCACTTTACTACAGTGACTTATTCAAGTAGAAATGTCACCTATGTAATAACATTTATTACATTAACTACTTAAGTCAATACTTAAAAGTGTACCTGAAAACATTTAGGCTGCTTGCATTTTCTAGCATTTTACCACTACAGATAAATAAAATTACAATTAAACATTGAAACAATCAACTGTATGAATCTGCCTTTATTTTGTGTGCACTGCTGTGATTCTGAAGCTCCCTATTTTGGCACTGGTACCTTTCTGAGTGCGTCCTCCTTTATGCTTTCCAGTTGCTTCCACATGACGGCCTGTAAACATAAAAGGGTGAAATGAACACAAGTAGAAAAAAGAACAGGAGGTGGTCAGCATAATCACTTGTAATTTAGGTGACCTGGGGTCACACTTGTCGATAAAGACGTCTAAGGCTGACCAGCAGACAGGTCTTGGCATATATCTCTAATGCCTCTTCTTCCTTCAGGAGAGTAACTTAAATTTTACAGGCTACCTTCTATTGATGGATGAAACCACTGAAGAAAAACATGTGGCAGAAAGGACCAAATGGTCTACAGTACCTCCTCTGAGATGCCTATCCAAAAAGCCACTAGCAAATCATCACAGGACTGCCACAGACTTCTGCAAATGAAGCATTTTAAACAAACTAGGAATAGTACATGAGCCTCAAGCTGACAGAAGGGGCCTGATATTTTATTCAGGTGTGCTGTCCTTCAGAAGCCCTTAGATATCACTCTTCAGTGTGCAGCGTAAGTGGGAGAGCTACAGAGAGCTTAAGGAAGGGTATAGCTGAATTTATCAACACACCTGTCCCTTAGGGTCATTGCCTATCCATAATGTTCTGGATCTATGTCATGTTTTCTCCAACTTTTAGCAACCCATGGAAAAAGGAGAAGTCTTGCTCATGGTCAACTAACCACACACAGCATTTAAATGGTGGACTGCATACACAGTTGTTGCACAAAAATTATGTACTTACCATAATGATAGAGCTATGTATTGTCCGCTTACATCCTTCCTCAACAGAAGGGTCTTCAGATCAGACTTCAGCCACTTTGGACTTTAGAATCCATAGCTCTGGCTCTTCCACTTACCCATAATCCCCTCTAGTCCCCAACATTACCTCAGATCAATTTTGCCTGTAACCCCTGACCAAAAAAAAAATATACAAGTAGATATTATTGCAGCTACACTTAAAATCCTAGAAGGGGTGCTGATCTGCAGTCGAAACAGTGTAACATGTTCAAGAACCAGATCATACAGTCATACCAAAAAAGGGGGAAGGAGGGTAGGAATTTGAGGAAGGATGGAAGCATAACACACACAACTTTCACATCTGATGTCTCTTCTGTTTATTCCACAATGGATGGGACAAAGTCCCTAGCTACTCAGACTTTGGGGTGTTCTGAAGAAAGGAAATTCCACAGAATGGCAGAATCAAAGGCTGCACTATTCCTGGAAATTACATCCAGTTCATAATGAGAAATAAATGCGTTAACATTGGACCATCTGGATGACCCACAAATGTCATCAACTGAGGCCCTGGAAAAGAAGGCTGAGGAGACAGACAGATCTATAGTGGATATAAAAATTTGTACACACCCCTGTTAAAATGCCCGTTTTTTGCGATAAAAAAATGAGACCACAATAAATAATTTCAAAACATTTCCCACCTTTAATGTGACCTATAACATGTACAATTCAATTGAAAAACAAACAAATCTGTTAAGGGAAAAAATATAAAAAAATACGTACAGTAAGCAGGTTGCATAAGGGTGCACACCCTTAAACCAATACTTTGTTGAAGCACCTTTTGATTTAATTACAGCATTCAGTCTTCTTGGGTACACACCTGCCATCAATTAGAGAGACTCTGATGAACCCCAAATAAAGTTCAGCTGTCCTACTAGGATTTTCCTGACATTTACTCAGTCGCCTGCTACAGCAAAAGCCATGGTTTGCAGACTGCTTACAAAGCTTCAAAGGGATCTCATTGTTGAAAGGTATCAGTCAGGAGAAGGGTACAAAAAAATTTCCACAGCCTTGGATACATCATGGAACACAGTTAAGACTTCATGATCATCTTCTTTCGGCTGCTCCAGTCAGGGATCGCCACAGCAGATCAACTGTTTCCATTTCTTCCTGTCCTCTGCATCTTGCTCTGTCACACCAACCACCTGCAAATCCTCTCTCACCACATCCGTAAACCTCATCTTAGGCCTTCCTCTTTTCCTGTTACCTGGCAGCTTCATCCTTAGCATCTTTTTCTCCAATATACTCTGCATCCCTCCTCAGCACATGTCAAACCTTCCAACCTGGGCTGACCCTCTAATATACTTATTCCTAATCCTGTAGATCCTAGTCACACCCAGTGCAAATGTTAACATCTTCAACTCTGCCACGTCAAGCTCAGACGCCTGCCTTTTTGTCAATACCACTGTCTTCAACCCATATAACATAGCTGGTCTCACTACCCTCTTGTAGACCTTCCTTTTCATTCTTACTGGTACTCGTCTGTCACAAATCACTCCTGACACTTCTCCACCCACTCCATCCTGCCTGTACTCTCTTCTTCACCTCTCTTCCACATTCACCATTACTCTGAACTGTTGATCCCAAGTATTTAAAAACTCATCCACCTTCGCCACCTCTACTCCTTGCATCCTCACCATTCCTCTATCCTCCCTCTCATTCACACATATATATTCTGTCTTAGTCCTGCTGACCTTCATTCCTCTTCTCTCTAGAGCATATCTCCACCTCTCCAGGGTCTCCTCCACCTGTTTTCTACTCTCACTACAGATCACAATGTCATCTGCAAACATCATAGTCCACGGGGACTCCCGTCTGATCTCATCTGTCAACCTGTCCATCACCATTACAAATAAAAGGGCTCTGAGCTGAACCTTGATGTAATCCCACTTCCACCTTACACGCATCCGTCACTCCCACCGCAGACCTCACCGCTGTCACACTACCCTCGTAAATATCCTGTACCACTCTTACATACTTCTCTGACACTCCCAACTTCCTCATACAATACCACAACTCCTCTCTAGGCACCCTGTCATATGTTTTCTCTAAATCCACAAATACACAATGCAACTCCTTCTGACATTCTCTGTACTTCTCCATCAACACTCTCAAAGCAAACATCGCATCTGTAGTGCTCTTTCCTGGCATGAAACCATACTGCTGATCTCTAATCATCACCTCCCTTCTTAACCTAGCTTCCACTACTTTCCCATAACTTCATGCTGTGACTGATCAATTTAATCCATCTGTAGTTACTACAGCTCTGCACATCATCCTTATTCTTAAAAATGGGTACCAAAACACTTCCTCAGGCATCCTCTCACAGATTTCATTAAACAATCTAGTTAAAATCTCCACTGCCATTTCACCTAAACACCTCCATGCTTCGACAGGTATGTCATCTGGACCAACGGCCTTTTCATTCTTCATCCTCTTCATAACTATCCTTACGTCCTCCTTGCTAATCCACTGCACTTCATGGTTCACTATCCGCACATCATCCAACCTTCTCTCCCTCTCATTCTCTTCATTCATCGGCCCCTCAAAGTACTCTCCATCTGCTCAACACACTCTCCTCGCTTGTGAGTGCGTTTCCCTCATTATCCTTTATCACCTTTACCTGCTGCACATCTTTACTAGCTCGGTCCCTCTGTCTAGCCAATCGGTAGAAGTCCTTTTCTCCCTCAGTGTCCAACCTTTTACACAACTCGTCATACACCTCACCATTAGCCTTCACCACCTCTCTCTTTGCCATGCACCTCATCTCCTTATACTCATCTTTCTTCATCTCTCTGACAATCCCACTTCTTCTTTGCCAACCTCTTTCTCTGTATACTCTCCTGTACTTCTTCATTCCACCATCAGGTCTCCTTGTCCTCCTTCCAGATGTCATTCCACCACCAGGTCTCCTTGTCCTCCTTCCAGATGTCACACCAAGCACCTTTCTAGCCATCTCTCTTACTAGCTCTGCTGTAGTTACCCAGCTATTCGGTAACTCTTCACTGCCACCTAGTGCCTGTATTAACTCTTCCCTGAACATCACCTCACAATTACCATTTTCACCATTTGATCCTTGGTGCTGCCCTCACACTCATCCTACTCTTCTTGATCACCAATGTCATCCTACAAACCACCATCCTATGCTGCCTACCTACACTTTCCCCTGCCACCACTTTACAGTCTCCAATCTCCTTCAGACTGGCCCTTCTACACAAGATATAATCCACCTGTGTGGATCTTCCTCCACTCTTGTATGTCACCCTATGCTTCTCCCTCTTGTTAAAATACGTAGTGAAGACTTCACGATAAAGTGGAGAAAATATGGGACAACACTGACGTTGCAAAGAACTGGACGTCCCTCCAAAATTGATGAAAAGATAAGATGAAAACTGGTCAGGGAGGCTGCCAAGAGACCTACAGCAGCACTGAAGGAACTGCAGGAATTTCTGGAAAGTACTGGTTGTGTACTACATGTGACAACAATTTCCCATATTCTCCATATGTCACTACACAACATCTCTCAAAACCATATGGGAAAATGTGTTATGGTCTGATGAGACTAAAGTTGAACTTTTTGGCCACAATTCCAAAAGGTACTTTTGGTGCAAAAGCAACACTTTGCATCATCAAAAGAAAATAGTCCCCACGGTGAAGCATGGTGGTGGCAGTATCATGCTTTGGGATTGCTTTTTTCAGCTGGAACTGGGGCTTTAGTCAAGGTGGAGGGAATTATGAAAAAGATATGAAAACACATCCAAATACCAGTCACTTTTGGCCCAAAACCTTCAAGCGTCTGCTGAAGATGAACAGGAATTTCACCTTTCAACACGACAATGATCCCAAGCATACATCCAAAACAACAAAAGAATGGCTTCACTAGAAGAAAATTTAAGTTTTGGAATGGCCCAGACCTAAATCCAATAGAAAATCTGTGGGGTGACCTGAAGACAGCTGTGCACAACAGATGCCCTTACAATCTGACAAACTAGGAGCACTTTTGCAAGGAAGAGTGGGCAAATATTGCCAAGTCAAGATGTGTCATGCTGATGGACTCCTACCCAAGAAGACTAAATGCTGTAATAAAATCAAAAGGTGCTTCAACAAAGTATTGGTTTAATGGTGTGCACACTTATGCAACCATTTTTATTTTTTACATTTTTTCCCTTAACAGATTTGTTTTTCCAATTTAATTGTACAGGTTATAGGTCACATTAAAGGTGGAAAAAGTTTTGAAATGATTTATTGTGGTCTCATTGTTTTACATCACAAAATAACAGGGGTGTGTACACTTTTTATATACACTGTAGTTGAATGAGCCCTGGCTGGTTTGGACAGGGACAAGCCTTTTTCTCTTTATACATGAAAAATGCAGTCAGACAGCCATCTAGCCAAGTAAACCTTGGAAACTCTTTGGCCCATTTTGGCTTTAGAAAGGAGGCAAACAGTTGATATGTCTTCTTAAAGGATTTGGTAAGATGGAGGCAGAAGCAAAACTGACAATGCACATCCAGCAAGTGTAGCACATATTCCCCTTTACTGGATGAGGTAGGAAAATTACCTGGAATGTGAATGCAATGCTTTTGAGAGGCCTCATATATTTTGAGAATGAAAGACTGGTGTCCCTCAGAACCAGTCCTATCTTTGTAGAAAGTTATAGAAAGCGGCTTGCAGGACAAAGCCTGCAGCTATGAAATGCTCTGTACTGAAGTTATTGCCACTGGAAGAATCATTTTCCAAGTCAAAAACTTAATGTCCATTTTGGTGGCAGGTTCAAATGGAGGTTGGGTCAAGGCCTGAAGCAAAACAGTCATATCTCAAAGAGTAGTAGGGTCCTTAAGGGGGGTCCGAGAAGGAAGGTGCCCGTCATAAAAGCTTTGGCAAGACTTTGGGAAGCTAATGTTGTATGGTTCTCTCCAATATGAAGACTGGAAATAGCTGCTAGCAGGACCGTAACAGTACAACAGGTGGTACAGCTTGGAAAATCGATGCCAGAAAGTCTAAGACTGCAAGGAAAGGAGCTGAAAAGGGATCCAGGTTTCTTTACGAGGTAGAGATTGAAAATCTCTTCTATTTACTTTTGTAAATTTTTCCTGGTAGATTGTCTTTGAAAAGTAATAAGTGTATTACTGGGGAAGACAGCCTGGACTGAGTAAACATCACTGTTTGTGAATATCTGGATGAAGTATGCTGGATGGGGGAGAGAGTTTCAGGTTTGGGATCTAGCACCCAGACAAGATGTATCGAATGAGAGTAGAGAAAGGGAAACCACACCTAACAAAGCCAAAATGGGGCAATGAGGATTACAGTGATCTTTCTCTCTGAAGCTTTCTTTATGCAGAAACTTTGGAATAAGAGGAGTAGGAGGAAAGGCACAGAAGACAGGCGAGCCAAACGTACATCAAATCATCCCTCAGTGACTCTCCCTCTAGGGTTATGAGAACAACATACCTGCAACATTTGGTATTTGGGGGGTGCAAAAGATTGCAGCATGGTCAGCCTCACTGATGACAAACCTGTTCTGCCACTGTCAGAATGAAGGACACTTGCGAGACAGGAGGACAGACCTGCTCAACCTGTCCACTACAACACTGGATTTCCCCAGTACATGCATTGCTATCTGAAGGTGATCAGAAGACACCACCCATTGCCACTTTCTCATTGCTTTGCAATGTAAAATGGACAGAAATAGGTTCCCCCTTGTTTGTTGATGGACCACATGACCAACACAATGTCTGGACATAAATCCTCCCTTGAGGGAGGATGTCCTGAAAGGCCTGCAACACCAGCAGAACTACCATCATCTCTAGAACAAATGATGTGTAGATTGTCCCCTGAGGGGCACCACGTACCTTGAACAGTCTTTTCCATACAATGCCCCCCAACCCTAATGGGGATGTGCCATGGTCACAGTGGCCCTGGGGAAGGGGAATACAAATGGATGGCCTTGAGATACCTTGGGAGACTATATCCACCACATTATACGTATCTTGCAAATGTTTATCAGACAAACCGGATAGGTCACGAGTTGGTACCTTATGGACCACTGTACCACAATGTCCACTGTATAAAGCAGTCATGTAGTATCCTGGCTAGAGGGAGGGTGATGGGACCACTTCCATCGATCCCACAGCTGCAGAACCAATTTGCCTGGTGGCACTGGACAGGACAGAACCTTTTAGACCCTGGGTTTACAGGTTGGAAAATCTGCTGTCAGGCAGCTTTGCTATCCTAGTTTTATCTAGATGGGCTCCTATGAAATCAAACGTCTGAACTGGAAGAAAATAAGATTTATCCAGATTAATGGCAATCCTCAACCAGGAACAAAGATGGATCAGATAGCCCCTGCCCTGAACAAGAAGAGATATGGTAGCGCTTAGATACAGGAACTCCTGGAATCCTTGCAATCCAAGTTAAGCTGTGAAATGACATATACTTTGTGAACACCTGGGGGGGGGGGGGCTACAGTGAAAGCAAACAGCAGGGCTCTAAACTGATGACTGGTTCCCAGGCAGAAGCAGAGAAACTTTCTGGACCATCAGTCATCGTAATGTGGTAAATCTGCATCCTGAATGTATATAAAGCACATCCCAATCGCCCTTCGACAGGAGGAGGATGGACTGTACAGTGACCATCCGGAACTTTGAGTGTCTAACATATTTGTTGAGGCAAATGAGGCAAAAAATTGGCCTAAGCTCCCCTTTTTTCTTTGGCACTTGATTAAATCACAGACCAATATTGGTCTGGCGGGACCTCATGAGTGGCTTGCATGTCTAGCAAATTTAAATTTTTTTTTTTTTTAATCTCTACGGCGGTTGCCTTCAATTGAGAGGGTGGCACACTGCAGGGGGTTCTTTGTTGAAGAGATGGACAAAGAAAGTGAGCGGAAAAGCCTCTGGTTAGGATTCTCTGCACCCAGATATCGTGAATGTTGGACATCCAGGCTTCCAGGTGCAAAAACAAATGCTGCCCAACTGCCTTCACAATGCTGCAGCTAGGCAAGAGTTCAGGAGTGCTGATAAGGTCTAAGACATGATCCAGAAGCATTGGTTTTATGGGCTTCTTCTGCCTCCAGGGTGATGTTTGCCATCAGAATGCCTACCCTTCCCCCCAGTGGGGGGGCTATATTCAGGAGTGACATCACTCCCTCCTCAAATTTGGTTTCTAGAGAATAACAGGGGGGGGGCATGTGCCTACTGCAGAAAGGGTTTTCCCATCTTGCTCACTCCTAGAGTAGGTGTCCTTAGTCTGAAAAAGGTTGAACCACCGAAAGGGGCATTGACAACAGTAGTCTTGAAAGGCTCTGCAACATCACACAAGAGCATTCAACCAAGTCTTCTCAAGTTAATGCCTGTACCTGTGGCTCAACCATGGTCACATCAGACATCAGTGGCATGGACGCATTAGATAGGAACTGTAGGGTAACCAGCTGCGAGTGCACAATTTACTTGTCCTCCACAGACATGGACCGCAAGAGAGATCTGGACAGGACCTTATCTAAATCTGTCTGATATCTTGTCATGTGTGGACATAATTCATCACCCTCAAAGCATGAACAAGCTTCCCAAACCTGTCCATTGCTTTAGACTTCCTATTAGGGGGAGAGAGAGAAGAACTTTCTTCATCAGCTCTTTCTTGGTTGCTGCCACTACTACCATGGCATCCACTGCTGTGCCCTTGTCAAATCCTGGGGGTCCTTTGGTGCCAGAAGCAGCTTACAGGGTTTCCATTGGATAGGTTTAGCTACATTTGGCTACTTCCATGTCCGTCAAGATATTAAATCCACGCTCTCATTGGCCAGGGAGGCCATCCAAGTAGTGGCCAGATCTGAAGGTCTTAGGAAATATGGATTCTTCTTGGGAGGACCAACCACCTTTCTGTCTCAAAGGTTTGTGGATTTGCCCAAATGAGACATCCTCAATAGATGACCTAGGGGGACTCTTCCCACTCATCCAAATCAGTGTCTTCAGAAAGGGACTCCTGTGATGAAGGGGGAGGTCAACTTGCCTCCTCTTGCATATATGCTTCCAAGGAGCTTCTGTGATGCGATACCCCAGACAGGACTCTTAACACTGAGGGGGAGCCTGAATGTGGACTATCTCAAGGCTTAGGGAACTAGATGAGCAAGAGCAGGACCCAAGACCTTTCAATGGGGATGCAGCAGATACACTAAAGTCCTCTCACCAGAAATGGAGAGCTCTCTCACCACCACCTTGAAAGGGGAAGCCAAGGGGGAAAGCAACAGCACTCCAGTAGGAGCTAAAGCTTCCAAACTCGGCTGATCCCAGGAACCAATCCAACTCTGTTCTGAGGCCAACTTCAGAACAAGAGTCATCTACGCTAAGGCCTCAAGAGTAAAAGATGGCTCTAAAAACTTCAGAGTTGATCCCTGCCCCCCCCCCCCGAGCCTAAGACGACACTTCTCAGAAATTCTTCTGTATTTTTAACATTTAGAACAGATCAGAGATATTGGAATGGAAGACAACCAAGACTTGAGATCTGATGAGTGCAGTCCCTCAGTCCCTGGTTTAGACTCAGAACCAAGGTCCCTGAAGACAGAAGAAAGATTGGAGTAAGAGCCATCATACGTAGAAGGGAAGAACCTAAACTCATAGGTCTGAGATAGGTTGGAGCCAGGAAACCCAGCAGAGTTTAGATCCTCAGGAACTTCATCATCCTATCCACACCAGCTCCTGTCAAGCTTCCAGTAGGCTGAACAGAGGTGGTGTAAGGATGCCTGAATGACCTATGAACAGGTCTCTCCTGGCTCTTTAAAATATAGGCACCAGCAAGGGGGTGGGGGGTGAGATGCTATTACTATTGGCTCTGACAAAGCAATCAGAGCTGAAACTTTAGTTTGTTTTGGTGACAGAGCCAGAGAAGCCAAGAACAGTAGTCAGGGAGCACTTCCTATGCTACTTGCCCTTTTCCCCTGGGTTCATCTCAACTCTTCTCCCACTTGTGTCTGTCTGAAGGCATTTTGGCAGATGGGGAGGCTCCAGAGACAGAAGACATCACCGTAGAGGATTCTCCTGCAAGGGAAGGGAGAAGTCCTTTGAGCACTAGCTTACTATACCTTTCAATAACTTCAGTACAGGTTCTGCAGTCTTTTTTTCAGGTGGGCAGCGCCCAAGCAATTAACACAATTTCTGATGGGCATTCAGTTTTGGAATCTTATGACTCCAGTCTATGTCTCTCTGGAACATGATCCCCATCCATGTGAAGTAAAGGTCTCCCCTAAGCCAATTCAAGTGCAACTTGGACAACTGGATGGGAAACAAAATTCATCCCTGGTTTGGCACCTATGTCTCTAATGGACACAGGCAGTCTGTAAATGGTTCATCTCCCAGGCCCCTGCTTGTAAATGATTCATCTCCCAAGCTCCTGCTTACACTTATCAAGGGTATCAGAACTTGTCAGACATTTGGGATGCAAGGCTAGGCTTAGGCCCTTATGTTCATTAACCTAGTAAGCACATATGAACCTGTGCATTTCTTAAACCCAGAAGGCTTATCAGACATGTCTAAAACAGAACCACAACCAGCACTACAGCAACAGTGAGATATTCTACTACAGAGAACAGGCACAAAGAGCATGAAAGGAAGCTTCTGCTTGTGTTTTTTTTTTTGTGGGTAAGAGGAAGAAAAAGAATACTGCTGACAAAAACATACTACCAAGTAATACAAGAAAAAGGAGAAATTCTACAATTTGTATCAAAGCACTAACCTGAGTTGAGCCTGAGTAAAGAAACATGTCTGTACTCTATGAGAAGGAAACTAGATCGTAGGTAATGCTGGGGACAGGAGGGGACTACGAGTAAGGGAAGGAGCCTGAGCTATATATCTTAAAAGCCTCCAGTGGCCAAAATCAGAACCGAAGATCCATCCACTGAGGAATGGACAGAATAGACATCAGATCCTAATATTACTATTGAAAACCTTTTGGGATGGGTATGGGGGTTTCATACAAGTGCTGATGATAGCTTAAACAAAAGACATGTAATCCCTTCTTCAAATCGGGCAGGTCAAATGCTCTAAAAGCTGTATGCATGCTCCTCCCTAGCAGTTTAAAATTATAAACCAAGACATCAGTTCAAAAATCACAAGTACAGCACACCAAATAGACTCTGAATTGTGATGCATGGTTAAAACTACATGATTTTATTACTCGACTACAAACCAATGTACACTGCCCAAATTCTGCAAAGATTCTATCAGCAATAAAACTGATCTCATCCGTTTTGCTAGCTATGTACATTTACAATGGGCATTAAAGTGGGAAAAAAATGATGTTCAACACTAAGTTGGCTTAAGACTTTTTATCCGGTACCCAACAGCAGCAACAACGATATTACCCTGCACTCCCAACCTTGCTTTCAGTATGTCAAAAATGCAATGGCATTTCCATATCCTTGTGCAGTGTGCTCACATCACAGCAAAATTGCTCTATGCCACACAATGCCCAGTGACATAACTTGGCAATTCTGTAATGCTCTATGGCATAAATTAAGAATCTCACAGAACTGTTATTATAGCTCTAATCTTATACTGTATAACTGGCGTACAAATACATTTCAGAAAGATGTGAATACATTTTAAGACTATTTAGATGTGTCCTGGGCCAGAAAAAGCATTCAGTATTTCTGCACTGATAAGCCAGCAAGAGAAGGAGGAGGAGAAAAAGAAGCCACTCTAGTGGTTAAGGAAGTGTTATAGCAAAGCACAAAAGTACCTGTCTGGTTACCAAGACAGCATCTGGTAAGGAACCAGAGTAACGAAATACCTATACTGCAATGTGGGTATGTGCAATACACATGGAGAAGCATATCCTTTACTGTGCCAGGCAGGGACGAGAGCAAGAAAAGAACCAGACAATCCTCAAGCGGTGTTAGCCACACAAAGTTGTGTGTACCCTCCTATCTTCTTCCCTGTAGATTACCCTTGAAAAGGGCAGCAAATTGGTGGGAGGTATAGGAATTGAGAGACATGAGCAGAAAAAAACAAGCTAGTGGCAAGCAAGAAAAGGTGGCATAAAAAGGTGAAATCTATCCAGAATTGTACACCCCGATGTTATTCCACATGCAAAAGTGATGTGGAACTCTATTAGTGCTATATGGACAGTTTCCGATAGCCTGTAAACTGCATCCAAGCTGTCAAATCTTTTGTCCAATCACAGAAGTATGTTATGGTTCAGAAAGACAGTGCCACAATGCTTTAGGGATTTTACAACCTAGAAGTGACAAAAAAAAAAAAAAAAAGCACCCCCCTCTCTTGGGAGCAGTAATTAAACATGTCAAATAAAAAAATGCAATCATTTGCCCCCAGTCAGATGCATTAATGCTGGTTGAGTTAATGTTCTCAATTACAAAGTGGAATACCTGCAATGTACTGTGGCACAGTCTTTCAACATTATGGTGTACTCCTGTACTAGGCCAAAGATTTGGAAACAATTTCACAAAATACCAGGAATGGCTATTCTAGCATCAATAGAGAGTACTACAACATTTTCATAAGGCAGAGTGGCAGCAGACTGCACCATAGTAAACATTTTTCACGTACAATTTCCCCTAAAGGTGCCTCGGTTTACTTTATTCCATTATATGCAGCTCATTTTTCAAAAACATACTTAAAGGATAAAAATGCGTCTTTTTCCCAGACTATACAAATTTAAAGAAAGCTACAAAAAAATTGTATGCAAGCACCTCAGCTACAGCAGTATTAAAAATTAAGGTGGATGGTACACCTAAAATCAAGAAAGCAAAAAAAGAAAAAAGGTAAGAACTGCTTCAAGTAATGAAAGCTTTTAACAATTACCTGCTCGTTTTGTCATTTTAATTTATAGTAAAAGTGTTGCTGCACCTATGCAGAAATTGGCACTGCTGCATGGAAATGTCAAAAATAAGAGGAAAAGCTTCAAGCAGAATTGTTAAGCTACACTATACACTAGTCAAAATATTTCTCATGGCAGCAAGCAACCTGAAGAGAGACAAGGCTTCTTCTCCATCTGAGGTGGTAAGAGTAATGCCAACATGCATAATGGCATACATACCACCTGAAAATTGTGCACAGCCCAGAAAATGCAGATAAAACTACAGCCGCCAGAATTCAAAATATGGCATAACATCCCCATGAGAGAAAAACAAACAGCCCTCCACCTCTTACAGCTTGGCATACAGGTGCACACATCCTCAAATGGAAGTGAATATACAAAAATAACAGCAGAAACACAAAAGAAGACTGTAAGCTACAGTTTGTTTCAAAATGCACACTTATTAGCAAAGACCCAAAGTTAATCAGAATGAAAAGCACCACAAGTTCAATAAAAACTGCTGTGTTTTCATCCAAGAGTATGTTCATGGAACTTGGGGCATGTGTGTGGTGGCTGTGGTGGGGAGGCATTACCAACATCATCTTTATCCCCTTTGCTTAAACAATGAAAACAAAGGTCTGATGAGATATGCAACTATTTTTTTAAACTGCTGCTGCCATAGACTACTAGCTGCACTGGCTAAATCCAACTGGTACTGTAGTGCTTGTAGTGTACTACTTTTGTGGAATAACAACTTAACACAGAACAGCCTTCCACACTTCAAAAAGGTAAAGGGTTGAGGAAATGTAAGATCGACAAGGAAACGGTGCTTACAGTTAGTAATGCTATTTAATCTAAAACATTTACCTGCCTTTTAAAATGATAGAGAATTTTTCCCTGGACAGACTGTGTACCACATATAAACATTAACAAAATAAGTTACATATTCATTAATCATTTGAGTGGATTTTGCTGCCTGAAGTGATAAGCCTCAATGGAAATTTTTCTGAAGATGACATAAAAAATAAAGAACATGCATACAAATACTTGAATATTTATTTTTAAAACAAGCAACAGTAAAGCTAAATTTCTGACTTTTCATAAATCTTTTCCTTTTTAAACAAAGAACTGTAGGAAACTTCTGAAAATTAGTGTTCTACTCAAAATGAGAGAACATAACAGATCTGAAGTGACAGAATTAAAGATTTTGTGTTTTACTCAACTAATTCGGACACGATGCGGTAGCACACATGCAAAGCAAAAAGATAACAAAAGAACAACGGAAACAAGAACATTGCACTACATACATTTGGTGTGTAGAGTATACATAAAAAAGGAGACTACAGAGTGGAACAATCAAAGCCACAGTTTTAACTCTGTTGCAATACTCTAAGAAATCAAAAGCAAAATGAACGCAGGGAGATTCAGAAACTGCTCATTTCAGACCAAGGGTACAAAGGAGAAAATGGTCACATTAATCATCATCAATCTCTACAACTGCTCAAAATCACTGAAGCATACAGATTTGGAAAGAACAAAATTCAGAATGGTCTCTAGGGATACTGGGTCAACCTTAAACTGTACATTAATCTCAAACAAAAGTGTAGACAATTCCACACGTGGCTGTATTACATGCAGCCAATATAGTAATTTCCTCGCAGGTCTACCATACCCTATGTGCAAGGGACCCAGAGGTCTTCAGACCATTGTTTCCTCATTTGCCTTTTCTTGACATCCTGAGGAGGACAGCAGTCTGCAAGTGAACTTGAGGAAATAGACATAGGACTATATGCATGGGATAAACCTGAAATCTAATGACACCAGGTAACTCTCTACGATAGCCTACTTTCTCCAAAAGGATTGGATTTATTTGGCAACCAGTTAACTGATCAGTTACAAAACAGCATTTTTAGCCATAAACTATTAAGCATGACAAGGTTGCATCTGACGTGGGGGAGGAGAAAACACGTGCGTCATGCTTCTGTGGAGAGAGAGGATAAATTTCTTATTTGACGAGTTTCATTTGGAACTGTTTGAGATTTGCCGGTAGCAGCAATGAAGTAGTCATTGCTCTTGCCAGAGCTGCAATAAGAATGCAACCATTGAAGCAATGTTAGCCCTGCAATTTAAACAATACTTTTGTTTCAGAAAATAATTCCAAAAGATACCAGTAACATACTGTATCAAACATGTCCTTACGAAACACCTCCTGAATTTCTTTCATTCAAGGAAAAACCTTAAGTATGGGGGATGACTGCTGTGATGTGCCATCATAAGGGGGGGGTGTCCTACCTCAGACACCTAGAACTACAGAACCAGCAGTCTAACTAGTTTAATTTGAAAAGCCAAGGAAAGTACAGCTGTGTAAAATCTTACCATAATAACGGACTTCCTTCTCTTCACTGTTGCAGTACTCTTCTGCCAAGGATAGCCCAACATCTGGCCAGTACACCAAAATCTTTGGAATTTACTCATGTTGCACATCACACTTATGCTTCCTGTGCAAGGCATAGGGCAATAAAGGTGACATACATACCTCAAAAATGAAAAGCTCCAGTAGGAACAGAACATCCCTAGGGACCAGGTGAAATGTGGACCCAGAAGGAGAAAAAGAAAAATCTCTGACCAGGAAGGCAAGAAGAATATGACATAAAGAAGGGGGGAGTATGGAGGGAGTGAATATTGCAACAGTGATGTCAACAACATCTACTGTTTATGTTAAGATTCGACACAACACCCCCCCCCCCCCAATATCACTGCTGCAGTATTCTTTACAGAAGGGGGAGTGCAAATGCTTAAGAAGAAACTTGGAAAAAGGAAGGCACAGAAGAACCATCTTAGAAAGCCATGACGTATAGTTCTGGCAAAGCCAGCTCTTGCTCTGGAAACAACATCCAAATTGCAATGTTTAGTGATAGTATGGACAGAAGTCCAAGTAGCAGCCTCAAGTGAAATTGCTGTCTAGTCATTTGAAAAAAGCACCAGAGGAAGCAACAGTTCTTGTAGAATAAGCCTTTAAAGATGCAGAAAGACATTTACCATGAAAAGATTAACAAAAAGAAATGGCCTTGAACCAGGAAGAAATGGTTTGATTTGAAACTGCCAAACCCACAGACCCGGAGATGAAAGGAAACAAAAAGTTGATCTGTAAAGGGTCTTAGTTTTATCTAAATAATATCTGAGCTGCCTATGCAAATACAAGGTGTTAAGGAACTTTTCATAGCGGACTGCAGAGAAGGAAAAAAAAGGAGGGTAAATGAATAGAATGATTAAGAGACAACTCACTGACAACCTTGAGCATAACAGGATTAGTATGAAGAGGCACACTGTCCCTATGAAAAACTAAGAAAGGAGGAACAGCCATAAGAGCCGTGAGTTCAGAGACTCTTTTAGCTGAAACATGGGCCAAAAGAACAGTCTTTTAGCTGAAACATGGGCCAAAAGAACAGTCTTCCAAATGGAAGTTGCAAGTAAGCTGAAGTTGCAGGCTCAAAGGGAGCCTGAACCAATTTTTCAAGCATAAAATTGAGGTCCCAGGAAGGTGGAATGGGCTTCCTGGGAGGTATGACATGAAGGACGCTTTAAGAAATTATTTGATGTCAAACCTAGAGACAAGATGAGGAGTCAAGGGCAGACAAGCAGAAACAGCAGAAAGGTGAACATTAACTGAAGAATATGCCAACACAACATGAAGCAGTTCACACATATAAGACAGAACCAGAGGGATCTCCACTGAAAAGGGATCCTGGTTAAGAGAAAGGCACCAGACAGAAAATCTCTTCCATTTGATAAATATGATTTCCTGGTAGTGGGTTTCCTGGCCTCCTGCAGAACCCTAAGCACATCCTCAGAAAAGAGGTGCCTAAAAGTGATCAAAACCCCATCACCCAGAGTGTCAGCTGAAGAGTGGACAAGTGAGTATGCATGAAAGATCCTTTATCTTGTGCGAGAAGGACCACCCTGTGAGGGAACAAGTGTGATTGCTCCTGGCTACACTGAAAAAGAACAGGGAACCAACGCTGTCTGGGCCAAAAGGAAGTCACCAGAAAGATTTTGGGAAAGTTTTTTTTGATCTTGAGCAGGACCCACAGAATCAGAGGAAGTGGAGGGAAGAAAGAGAAACATCCCTTGCAAGCCAGAGGCCTTAGGACTCTGGCACAGAAAAGTTGAAGTTGTCTGTTCAGAGGGGAGGCAAAAAGATAAACCTGTGGGAGTACGCTACTAATGGACAATGTGCTGAAACAGAGCTCGGTGAAGCATCCATTCATAAGCCTGTGTACTGGACCTGCTCAAAGAGTCTGTCACTATATTTTGCTCTGACGGAATGCAATGAAGACTGAGAGGCCTGGAAGAAAGAAGGAATGAAAGCCTTTAGAGCTAAAGGAGAACTCTCATATCCTTTATACGGATGTAATCTGACCGCTGATGGGGAAGCCAGAGACCCTGGACCTTGAGTGAACGTTCCTGAGATAGGACTGGAGGTTAAAAAGAAGGTCCTGGGTTGACAGAAAGCTGATGAATTCACCACTGAAGCTAGAGTCTGAGGCACGGGAGGAAAGGAACAAGGAAATTCACTGGATGACTGTGTTGAAGCCACACTAACTTGAGGTAAAAGAAGTCGTGTACCTACCATAACGTTCCATATTAGTTGTCCTTCATCTCGCCTTCCGTCTTGCTGTTTGGGTTCAGAGCCGCTCCTCCACTCCGGCTCGGCCTACTTCTATAGCTTGAGAGCTATTTACTGGCTCGAAGCTAACTTTTATCCTAGAATGCCCAGCGTCAGCTACCCAGACCTCGTTTGAGACAGCGCACACTAGACATGTAAAGTAACCAGTAACCTAAAAAAACTGATTTACCAAAATTAAAAGATCACAGTAAAATGTCATAAAATTACCTGGCATGTGAACCAAGAAAAAAGGAAATCAGCCAGCAAAACCGCAGTGAACTCCTGGGGACGCAAGAAAAAAGGCGAGATGAAGGACAACATGGAACGTTATGGTAGGTACACAACTTTTTTACGTTAAGTTGTCCCATCTTGCCTTCATTCTTGCTGTTTGGGACAGCATCCCTAGCACCTAAAGACCCCGGGTACCTCATTGGAACAGACTCTTCAGAACAGTGGAACCAAAGGAAGCCCTGCTCCGGGAGACCACATCCACTTTGTAATGAGAGATAAAGGTATGAGGGTTTGCCCAAGTGGCAGCTGCACAAATTGAGTCTATGGGCAATTTAGACGGAAAGGCTACAGAAGTGGCTAATGCTCTAGTAGAATGACCTTTGGTTTTGCTGGTAGATGTTTAAGTCTTAACTTGATAAATAAAGACAATGGTGTCAGACAACTATTTGGATAAGGTCACCTTAGAAACTGGAAGGCCTTGCTTATTGTGAGCATAGAAGAGAAATAATTGGTCTAACTTTCTTAGCTCTTTGGTCCTATGGAGGTATAACTGGCTGTGCACATCCAGTTGGTGAAGACTGTATTCTGCCTTGTTGCCATGATTGGGAAAGAAGACTGGGAGATCAATGGATTGATTTAAATTGTTTTCTGAACAGACTTTTGGTATGAAGGATGGGTTGGTTCTCAGAGCAAATCTATCTTTGTGAAACACCATATATGGAGGACGAACACAGAGTGCTTGGAGTTCTGAAACATGTCTAGCTGAGGTAATAGCAACCAGAAAGTGTTTTCCAAGAAAGAAATGTTAAAGGACATGAAGCTGCTGGTTCAAAGGGATGCGGAATCAAAGAAGTCAAAACTAAAAGGAGATCCCAAGGAGAAGGTGGGTCACTCACTAGGGGTTAAAAAAAAAAAAAGAAGTTATGTCTTACCATAACATTCCATCTGTATTGTTGATCCTCGTTCAGTCATTACGTATGGATATCGGTTCAGACCTCGGAACAAAGCCGGCCATCTTCCAAGCTCACGTCAGCTACAAACTCTCGAGCTAAAAGTCTTACCCAGAACCCCCCTCTCCCTGTTACCTCAGACTGAGTTTGCAAGTCAAAAGAAGGTAGAGGCTACCTCTGGTCAAATGACTTAAGAACTGGATGGTGAGATACACTAGAAGCCACAGGAGGGGGAAGGAGGGAGGGTCGTAATGACTGAACTAGGATCAACAATACAGATGGAACGTTATGGTAAGACATAACTTCTTTATCCAATATTGTTAATCCTCGCTCATTCCTTACGTATGGGACAGAGTCCCCAGCTACCTTTATTCCTGGGAGGCTCTCATGGAAGGACATTCCTGAGCACCATAGAACCAAAAGATGCTCTTCCCCTGGAGCCCAAATCCAATTTGTAATGATTGATGAAGGTAAGAGGGGTAGCCCAAGTTGCAGCTGCACAAATGTCATGTAAAGAAGCTCTGGCATGGAAGGCAGCAGAAGTTGCCACAAACCTTGTAGAATTGAGCCTTTATGGTAGTAGGTATTGGAATATTACGTTGTCTATAAATGAAGGTCACACAGTCTTTCAACCATTTAGCCAATGTGACCTTAGCAACAGCACATCCTAATCCAAGTCCAGAATAGGCCAAAAATAACTGGTCTGATTTACGAGATGCCTTAATCGTGTTCAAGTAGAAGCAAATTTGCCTGTGAATATCTAGGGTATGTAGGCAATACTCTCCTTTGTTTGAATAGTTGGGGAAGAAAACTGACAAGTCAATGGTTTGATTAATGGACATTTCAGAGATCACTTTTGGCAGAAAGGAAGGATTAGTTCTCAAGGACACTATGAAAAATCAAATATAGACTCTTGATGCATAAGGCTTGAAGCACAGAAATACGTCTGGCAGAAGTAATGGTGACCACAAACAAGGTTTCCCGTGACAAGTATTTGAGGTCGCAAGAAGCTGGTTCGAAAGGTGGCATTGTCAAAGCTTGTAGAACTAATGACAGGTCCCATGGTTGAGTAGGTTCTCTAAAAGGGAGTTTTAGATGATTCACACCTTTTATGAAAGTCTTACATAATTTGTGTGACATAAGAGAGGAGTCTTGGACAACATCATGGAAATTAGATATTGCAGCCAAATGAACTCTAATGGTAGAGGCAGATAGACCAGTCTGAAAGAGAGTTGCTAGATACTCCAGTAAAGGATCTACCTGCTTTTCTTTCAGCCAAAAAGTAAATCTTTTCCACTTGCTTAGATAAGTAATTCTGGTGGAGGACTTATGAGATGCAATAAGAATGTCATGTACTGGCAAAGAAAGATAATTCTGCCTGGCAATCAAGGGAATTAGAAGAGCCAAGCTGTGAACTTCAGGCTGTCCAAGTTGGGGTGAATCAGATTCTGCGGATGGGAGATCAATCCCAGGGTTGGATGGAGGATCCATGGTTGATCTAGTAGGCGAGGCCAAAGGAAGGGGAACCAAATCTGACTAGGTCAATATGGCGCTATGAGGATCACTTTGCTCTTCAACCAACGTGCTTTCTTCAGAAACTGGGGAATGAGGGGGAGAGGAGGAAATGCATAAAGTAGACCAAAGGGCCAAGCATGGACTAGAGCGTCCCTGGGTGACTGTCCCGGAGGGGGAATCAGGGTGAAATAGTTGCTGCATTTGTAGTTGGTCGGAGACACAAAGAGGCTGCAGCAAGGAAGACCCCAGAGGTTGAAAATCTCCGCCGCTATCACAGGATTCAGGGACCACTCGTGAGGTTGTAGAACACACCTACTGAGTCTATCACATTGGAATTCCCAGAATGTGCGTTGCTAGAAGAAAACGGTTGGTAGCCATCGCACATTGCCATATCCTCATGGCTTCTCGACAGAGTGGGTAAGATTTGGTTCCGCCCTGTTTATTGTACCAGACCACCGCCATGTTGTCTGATTGCACTGCAATAGTCCCAGATGGCAGCAGGGGATGGAATTCTTGCAACGCCAGAAGCACCGCCCTCAGCTCTAGAACACTTATATGCAGATGGGCCTCCATTTCGGAACAAGTACCTTGGACTGTCTGTCCCGGACATAGCCCCCCCCCCCCATCAGGGAGGCGTCTGTGGTCACTGTAGCCTTGGGTTGTTGGGGGGAGAAGGGGCGAGACCATTGTGACGGGATGTGGGTCATCCACCAATTTAAATCCTGTTTGCACCTGTGAGTTACCCGAATCTTGGCTGAAAGAGGGTACTGAAAGGGATACCATTGGGTGAGCAGTAGCCACTGTAGAAGCCTCATGTGAAACCTGGCCAGGGGGACAATGGTGATGGAGGCTGCCATGGAACCCAACAACTGTAGAACAGAATGAGCTGTGGATTTCTCCCAAGAAAGGATTGGGATCAGTTGTTGCTTTATTCTTAGAATTCTGTGCTCTGGAATGGATGCTCTGCAATCCTTTGTATTCAAGATGACCCTTATGAATTCTGTGGACTGAGATGGGGCGAGATTGGATTTTTGCCAGTTTATGGTTATGCGTAGCCTTTCTGCAGAAAGGACAGAGTATGCCAGGGCTTCTTCCAATAGATGTATGGTGGGGGTGGAGATGAGCCAGTCGTCTAGGTATGGAAACACCTGGAATCCTTGTAGTCGCAAGTGAGCTGTGACGACTGCCATGCACTTTGTGAATACTCTGGGGGCTGTAGAGAGTCTTAAAGGCAGTACTCTGAACTAGCAGTGACTGGCTTCCCACACGGAAGCAAAGGAATCTTCTTGATGGCCTGTCCACTTTTTATGTGGTAGTATGCATCTTGAAGATCTATTGAGCACAATCGTCTTTTTCCAAAAGCGGAAGGATAGACTGTATTGTGACCATCCAGATCCAAAATTGGTCTCCAGTCCCCAGTTTTCTTTGGCACCAAAAATAGTCTCTAGTAGAATCCGGATCCCATCTGGTCTGGAGGGACTATTTGGATGACTCTTTCTTAGCAGATTTGATATCTCTAATGCTGCTTCTTCCCTTTGACTGGGTGGAACGTCGGGTAAGTTTGCTGGAGGAGTGGGACAAAGATCGAAGGGAATACGATGACCTCTGGTTATTATCCTTTGTAACCAAGAATCTGTGGTGATGGTTAACCAGGCAGAAGGGTACAAAGAGAAACAACCTCCAACCACTTGTAGAGGAAAGCAGTTTGGCCAATCCTACCAAAGCTCCTGAAGAGCGGCCCGAGAAAGAGTCCCTAGAACCCTGGTTACACGGACCCCCTCTGCCCCGAAAAGGGTGTCTTCCCTGTGAGCTTCCCCATCTGCCTCCAAGGGAGAACTCGGCCTGTGTGTCACTTGAAAGGACCCCGAGACTTTTTGTACCATATCTTCCCACTCTTCTGGTTTCTGGAGAAAGCCCGTTAAGGGGAAAAATAACGAACACCCACGGCAGAAAGGGTCTTACGGTCCTGTTCACATCTGGCCAGTGTGCTTTTAACCTTGGGTCCAAACAATGAAGAGGCTTCGATGGGAGCGTTGAGAAAGGAAGCCTTGAAAGGTTCCATGAAATTACACAAGCGCATCCAGGCGTGTCGTCTCAGAACAATGCCTGAACTCTGCTCTAGCTGCTCCTTCTGATGGGTGAGATATCAGGTGCATGGAGGAGTTATATATCGATTCAATGGTGGCTAGCTGAGGGGCTTCGTCACGGACCTCAGACACGGCACCAGCCAAAGTTTCAGACAGTTCAGAAATTAAATCTCTTTGAAGCCTGGTAAAGTGTGCCATATAGTTCACGGACTGGATTGCAAAGGTCGCTGATGCAAAAGTACGCTTCCCTATTCTGTCCAGAGCCCGGGACTCTTTGTTGGGCAGAAGGACAGTCTGGCTTTCTTCTTCCGCCAGGTCCTTTTTAGTTGCGGCCGCCACCACCAAAGCATCTACAGGAAGACCTTTGGACCAATGGGAGTCAGTAGCAGGAGGGGACAAAATTTTATCCGGCCTCCGGGGAATGGCCTCAGTGTCAGGAGCCTTCCATGCACGCTGCACAACGAGCCGGACCAGTCGGCAGGTGTAGTAACCCAGGAGGTAGGGGGCTGGGCGCGAAAGGCCTGCAGGAACACCAACTCTTCAGAGGTCGGGTTTGAGGATTGCCAGTCACCTCTGTTTAAGAATTTCAAGAATATCACCAAAGGATACCTCAGAGGGTGAGCGAGGGGACCCTTCCCCATCAAAGTCTGTGTCTTCAGTAAGGGACTCCTCTGTGGAGTCCATGTGCTTCCTCTTGCATGAGCTTTTTTGATGAACTTCCTCAGAGGGAGAAGCTAGGGAAGACAGCGCAAAAGGGGTTTCCTGTGGAAGTATATCCTGAGGCCCTTGCGCCCGGTGTCCGCCACGAGCGACTTGTGTACACAGCGGTCCAGAGGAGGGCTGGGGGAGTGAAAGCACAGGATCGCCAGTCGACACCAGAGCCTTCAGCATTAGCTGGAAGGCCGGTCCACCTGAAGAGGAGTGAGTGTACAGGACAGGGGTCACCTCTCTCCTAAGTGGCTCAGCCTGCTGACTCAGTCCCTGGATGGCTGTGCAACACCAAATTACATACGCCACAGCTGACATCCTGGGTCATAGCAAAACTCTCCTGCCATGAAGGCAAATGAGGCTCCTTAGTGAGGTCCATAAAGGGAACCGTAGAGGGGGAAGACTGTGCTATATCAAGGAGCTTCAAAGGCAATGAAGGAGGCGAATAAGTAGGGGTCTTTGGCAAACGGTGATCACCTCCCGAGGAAGGATAGGTCCTGGGGGGGTGGATACCTCTGGCCAAAAGCACTTGATCCACAAGACGCAACACGTTGTGTTCAGAGAGGCTTCTAGTGGATTTCACGGACACGGCTGAAGGGGAGTCAGGTCTATCCCAAAGATGGAGCAAGCTCGGTGCCCACCTCGCAGGTCTGCACTGAAAACAATGGGGCTGTAAAAAGAACTGAACTACAAGTGCCTATCGGTGCCGAAGTCATGGTCTGCACAGACTATAAGTTTGGTACCGAAGTGGTTGTCGGCGTTAAGGCAGGAACAAAAAGTATCGGTGCCAATGAGAAGGTAGTCGGTGCCAGATAAGTTCATAGGTTCATACTAGGCTATCTGCCCTAGGGCATTTATAAGCCTAGCCAGAATGTGTTTGGCTTTCGCCACCCATTTTAAATTAATTTTGCTGTGCCCTTTTTTGAGGTTAGTATACTGTGTGTCTGTTTAACAGTGACACAGAAGTGATACCCGGGGTAAACCTACGATCTCCCATCCACTCATCAAGATTCCTCTTGAAGAGAGTCAATGAGGGACTCTGCCTAACCTGGACTGGGATTTTATTCCAGAGTGAAGGGAGCCTCTGGGTTATGAATCTGTCCCTCCAGCATGTCCTATTTATTTCGGTGCTGAGGTTCAAGTCTCTCGAGCATGTAGCTCGATGGGATTTGGATTTTCTGAGGTGCAGCATGTCCATTAATTCCGGGTTAGACATGGCTGTATACGTCAGGCACAGATCGCCAATGAACAGGCGGTATGCCACTGAGTAGAGCTGGAGTTTCTTTAACCGGGCAGCATATGGCATCTGTTTGAGCCCTTTGATCCTCTTGGTGAGGTACTTTTGGGGTCTTTCCAGTTGCTGCAGGTGTCTGGTAAGGTACATCCCAAAAGGGGCATTGTACTCAATTATGGCCTGATGAGGGATGAGTAAAGAGGCACGATGACCTCCCCTGATCTAGATGTGAATCCCTTCATGATTACGTGGGCTACATAAAATGTTTTTCGAACCACTTTGGCCACGTGGTTGTCAAATGAGAGATTGCTATCAACTTGGGTCCCCAGGTCCCCAATTACTTCTTCTGTACTTAATGGATTACCACCTATGTGGTAATTTGTGGGCACTTTTTGCCAAAGAGGATGACTAAATACTTTTTGGCGTTTAGCTTAAGGCCATGGCTCTGGCACCAGTTGTCTATTTCTAGGAGGCCCTTTTGGAGGATGCTTGTGTCGGCTGGAGAGTCGATTATGGCACCCAGTTTGCAGTCATCTGCGAACTTGGTCAGCCACAGTCCTTCCGTGTTGGCCTGTACCTCGTGTCTTTCACCTGAGAGAAATATATACTGAACAAGAGAGGTCCCAGGACTGAGCCACGTGTGTCAGGCAAGGGTCCCTGGGACTTTTGAAACCACATCTTTCCACCCCTCTGACCTTTGGGATAAGGTCTCTGTAGTGAGTGAAAAACAGACTCCCAAGGCAGAGAGAGTTTGCCTCCCTTCACACACTGGTGGGGTGTCTTTCACCTGAGAGAAATATATACTGAACAAGAGAGGTCCCAGGACTGAGCCTTGTGGGACGCCACTTGTAACTGGTTTGGAGTCTGACATGGCTCCAGCAATTCCAACCATGTGGGTTCTATCCTTGTGCCAGTTTGCAACCCATCTAGTGACATAGGGGTTTATAATTAAGCTGGTGAGCTTATCTATAATGCCCGAGTGGGGTATTGTATCGAAAGCTTTTGCGAGGTCCAGGTAGGCTGTGTGGACCACCTTCCCCTCATCAATGGCCTTGGTGACTGTTTCAAAGAAATCAACCAGGTTTAAGAGGCAGGGTCTGCCCTTAAAGCCAAACTGGGTAGGATCCAGTGTCTGTAGGTCCCCAATATCTTTACTTATGAGGTCCAAGATGATCCTTTCCATAGCTTTGCAGACCAAGCTAGTCAGGCTTATGGGGCGATAGTTTCCAGGCTCCGTTGAGGCACCACCTTTGTGGAGAGGGACCACAGTTGTTGTACGCCACTCTTTGGGTACATATTCTGTAGCAAGGCTGAGATTGAACAGTAGTTTTATGTTTGGGTTTAGCTCTTCTTGGAGTTCATGTAGGATGCAGCCCGGGACACCGCCTGATCCCATTGATGCTGTGTTTTTTTGCTTTGGAGAGGGCGGCTCTTACCAGAGCATCTGAGATGTCAGGGGGGCAGCACTCTGCTGGGATAGATATTTGCCCTTTTGGTGGGGGGGGGGAGTTTGCGCTGAACCTGTCAGCTAGGATGTTGGCAAGGTCTGTGGGTTCAGTGTATTTTTTGTCATTTTGGACTAATTCTGAGCATATCTGGGAATTACCACCCAGGTTCCTAACATAACTAAAGAAAGCCTTGTGATTATCCTTAGTGTCCTGTGCAATTTTTCTCTCGAAGCTGGCCTTAGACGATTTTATGAGTGCCCGTAGTTTTTTGCTAATACTGATCGGAGATGCCTTCCCTTTTTAGAATTTTGCTCCATCATTTAGTAGCTTCCTCCTTCTATTGTATATTTTGTTTATGGCTGGGGTCCACCAGACAGGACGTCTGCCTTTGGAGGATTGGGTCTTGGTTTTATTTGGGATCGCATGATCCATGCATTCCTGAAGGTGCTCATAGAATTCGTTTATAAAGGATTCTGCGGTCTGGGACGTATTTTCCACAGGCCTGGGGGCTTTGAAGGCTTCCACCTCGGTTTTGAGGAGTGTGAAATTTGCTTTAGAGAAGTTTTTCACTGTGGTTTTCTGGGCAGGGGGGTGGTGTCGGGATGTGAATATCCAGTGAGATTAGTTTATGGTCTGATCTTACCAGTGAGGGATACACTTCTGGTCTGGATCATAGAGTCCCCATGTTGGTGATGATCAGGTCCAGTATGTTGTTCCATAGCATTTGAGTTTATAAATTCTAGGAATCTTTGGGCTAGGGTGTTGGAGCTAGAGTAATGCTTCCAGTCTATGTTTGGGTAGTTGAAGTCGCCCAATATAATGGTGTTTGGAGAGACCTTCATATTTCCCAGTGTTCTCAGGAAGGCCGAGTGGGGTTCCTGGGTTAAGGAGGGTGGTCTGTAGCAGGCTATAAACTGGAAGGCAGTTTTACCCACTGTTAGTTGCACATGGATAGTCTCTGATGCTTCGTGCTGTGCCACCAACCTGGAGGTGTGGGTATCTTTGATGAATATTGATACTCCCCCTCCTTTTGTGGGTCGGTCCAAGTTTTGGGGCCAAAAAGCATGGTATGAGGTATAACCCGGTAGTGCTGGGGTGCTCTCGGGAGCCTTGAACCGGATTTCTGTTACTGCACAGATATCGATGTTCTCCATGCTAAGGAGAGTTTCGAGTGTGTGCATCTTGAGGTTTAGTCTTCTGGCGTTGAGTAGCATTACTCAGTTTCTTATCCCTTGTGATACCTATGGAGGTGGGTTTGTCTTTTGAGTCTTGCCTAAAAAAGGCACTATGGGTGTAGCAAGAGCCTTTGCCAATATCCGAAAGCCCAGGGGTGACAGGTGCAAGCCGTCCCTAGCGAAGCATCGCGGCTTGTCGAGCATATCATCTCAGGCTGACAGGCATTGGATCCCCTTTGAATGACACCAATACTTAAGCCAAATGTTGAAACTGATCATCTTGTCTTCATAAGTTGTCGGAGCCGAAAAGGCAATGGGCGTCGAAAAATCCATCGACATCGTAACAGTCTGCATTGACTGGACAGTCGGTGCCAGTAAAAAAGTCTGAACAGAGGAGCCCCTCGGTACAGATATGCTAGTCGGTGCCAAAGTCACAGATGGCAACAATGGCCTCGGTGCCAAAAGTCTAGGTACCGAAAGCACTGGAGCCGAAGAAGTCAAATCCGAAGTGGAAAGCTTAGCTTTCTTGGGTCTCTGTTCGTGGGAGACCCCAGCAGGGGACGAAGGAAGAGACCTGGCCTTTATATGTTCATCAGTCTTTTTCTTATGGGATCTTGGAGGGGTTGAAGCTTCCGCCCCAGTAATAGCCTCTGAAAAAGGAGATTTAAGTAGCCCCTTCAATATCAATTTATTTTTTCTCTCAATCAACGTCCTGTTAGAGAAATTCTTACAAATCCCGCAGGAAGGGTCAACTGTTAAATGAGGCACACCCAAGCAATAGACACACAGGGAATGTACATCTGAAGTAGGTAATTTATGGCCACAATCTGAGCATCTTTTAAATCCTGGGCTACCTTTTTTTTGTTTTTTTTATCTGCCATGTTAGAAGGAAAAAACAGAAAAAATACCAGCAAATGGTACAAGATTTAACCGAAGGAAAGGGGGTTTACCAACAATGGTAAAAAAGAAATTACCTCGCAGTAAAGAGGGGAAAAGGATTCAAGAAAGAATAGTCGCTAAATGCGAGAAGGTAGGAGAAAACTATGTAATAACTTTTCTATGAAAGAAGGTTGTTTTAGAATTTAGTATGACAAAAAAATTGTACTTGGCTCAAGAGAAGTAGCAGCTTGACACGACCGAATGGCGATGCGGCAAACGAAATCTGGGGCAACAGAGAGAGGGGGATTCTGGGTAAGAGTTTTAGCTCGAGAGTTTGTAGCTGACGCGAGCTTGGAAGATGGCTGGCTCAGTTCCGAGGTTGGAACCGATACCCATACGTAAGGAATAAACGAGGATTAACAATATCAGACGAGATGTTCCTCTCATGAAGGCTTTGCAGAGCTTGAGACATTACGCTAGAATTAAGAAATGCAATAGTCCTGGAAGGAAGGGTGTCTTGAAGAGATTGAAATGCTAGGAGCACCGCTCATCTCTAGGACATTGATATGCAGATGGTACTCGTGAGGTTGCCACATGCCTTGGACTGTCTTGCCTAGATATTAACCCCCCCCACCCTATCAGGGAGGGGTCTGTGGTCACTGTGGCTACCGGGGGGGGGGGGGGTTGAATGAAAGGTCTGCCCTGAGTCAGCAGTGTGGCGGCCATCCACCAAGAGAGGTGTCTTTTGCATGTTTCTGTAATCAGGACCATGTGAGACATGGGTAGTTCCTGGAAGGACCACTGCGTGAAGAAAAGCCACTGAAGGACACTCATGTGGTAACACGGGCTAATGGTACAAGAAGAATGGCAGCTGCCATGGAGCCTAGAACTTGCAGGACATGTCCGACTTGGATCTTTCTGCTCTGCATTAGAAATGACACTTGTTGGCGAATAGAGAAAACTCTTTCCTGAGGTAACCTTGCAAACATCTATTGTGTGTGTTTAATTCTGCTCCTATATATGTAACAGACTGACAGGGCAACAAGGCAGATTTTTCGAAATTTACTGTAATTCCTAGTTGGGTGCAGGTTGATATTGTACAATCCTGTGCCTCTAAGAGTTGATGCCTGGTGGTAGCAGTTAGGAGCCAGTTGTCTAGATAGGGAAACACCTGGAATCCTTGACGTCTCAGGTGAGCCGTGACTACTACCATACATTTGGTGAACACCCTGGGGGGCTGTGGTGAAACCAAAGGGCAGAGCTCTGAAATGATAATGACTGGCCCCTACCCAGAAGTGAAGAAATCCCCTGGAGCATATGTCCATTTTGATATGGTAGTACGCATCCTGAACATCTATGGAGCACATCCAGTTGTCCTGACCCAGAAAGGGGAGAATGGACTGCAGGGTCACCATCCAGAAGTTTTCTTTTTGTACAGATTTGTTCAGTCTGCTGAGATCCAGTATTGGTCTCCAGTCCCCTGTCTTTTCTGTTACTGAAAAGAATCTTGAGTAAGTTCTGGATCCTGGTTGGTCTGCGGGGACTTCCTGAATGGCTCTTTTTTTCTAGCAGTTTTGAAACTTGAATAACTGCTTGATACCTTAGACTGGGTGGGATATCTGGGATGGACCTTTTTGACTTTAGAGGGGGTTGATGGAAGGGGACTCTGTAACCTCTTGTTCTATTTTTCCAGGCTTTTGGGTACAGGGAAAGTCTTCCCCGACTGCCACCAGAGGAGAGCAGACGGGCAACCAGTCAGGAATGCTGGAAGGGTTTGGCAGAGAAAGTTTCTGTCACCCTGATTTTGCGGTCGCCCTCTGCCATGAGGGCGGCGTCTGCCATTGTTGTTGTTTCCCCCTCTGCCCCTGGGGGAAAAAAAAAAATCACCACGTGTGTCAGGCAAGGGTCCCTGGGACTTTTGAAACCACATCTTTCCACCCCTCTGACCTTTGGGATAAGGTCTGTTAGGAGTGGAAAAACAGACTCCCAAGGCAGAGAGAGTCTTGCCTTCCGGCTCACACCTGGTAAACGTGTCTTTCACCTGAGGCTGAAAAAGCGAAGAGCCAAAGGCAGTATTTGTGAAGGACACTCGAAAGGTTTCCGCAAATCAGCCACAGCCAAGCATGTCTCCCGAGAGCCACTCCTGTACCTGCGACTCTGCTCGCTCCACTGGCTGCATAGGAAATCAGCCTCATGGAGAAGTGGACTACTGAATTAAGAGTTGCAAGCTGGGAAGCTATTCTGGATGGTGCTCCCTCAGCTGTAGGATCTCCAAGTTCTTTTAGGAGATCCCTTTAAAGTCATGTAAAATTAGAGAGATAATTCAGGGGCCTCATGGAGAAGGTCGCTGAGGAAACATTTGCTTCCCATATCTGTCCATCATCCTAGACTCTGTTAGGTGGATGGACAAATGAAGTTTCTGCTCTTTCTTGGTGGCTACTGTTACCACCATGGCATCAACTGGCACACCTTTAGTAAGAAATTGTTTGTCCTGAGGGGCTGTTATGAATTTATTTGGTCTCCTCTGAGTAGGTTCCACAGAATCAGGAGCTGACCAAGCCTTTCAAGCCACTGCAGGACCCTTGGACTAAATGCATGCCAGATAGAGCAGGAGTCCTGCAGGTGCACAGCCCCTAAACAATTCACACAGCTAGTGTGCCCATCTGTCAGAGACATTTTCTGACAGCATGAGTCACACTTTTTGAAGCCAGAAACTTTGGCCTCTTTAGACATCTTACACTACTAAACTAATAAACAAACTGTTAAGGAAAAGAAAGGAGAGCCTCTAATTTAAATGGCTGTCCTAAGGGGGGGGGGGGGACTCTCTAATTTAAACGAGTTCAGGGGAAACAAAGGCTTGAGAGTACGGAGTGACGGACAACAAAGCTACAAGACACAAGAAAGGCGATAAGGATTAAAGTACTATATCTAGACAAACACTTGATAAAATTTGAAGAATAAACAATTGTAATACTAGAAAAAAAAACTATACTAAGCTTGAGCCAGGAACGAAGCAACCTTGCAGCTGAAGTGGCAAACTAGGTCTGGGCAGCTGACGCTGGGCATTCTGGGATAAAGGTTAGCCACGAGCCAGTAAATAGCTCTCGAACTACAGAAGTAGACCGAGTCGGAGCAGAGGATCAGCTCCGATCCCAAACAGCAAGAACGAAGACGAGATGGGACAACTTAACATCCACTGTTTTCTCATATCGAGTCTGGCTAGAGGCAGCACAGGAACGGTGGAGGCCATGAATCCTAGAACTCTGAGAAAATCCTTGGCTGTGACTGAAGCCAGAGGAAGAAGAGCGTGAATAAAAGGTGATCAGAGAGAGAGGGCCTTGTGTGGAGGCAGGGATGCCAGCACACGACTGGATCCCGAGAAGAAACCAGGGCCGATTTCTGAAAGTTTATGGTAGACCCCAGGCTTTGTAACAGGGAAACAGTAAACTGTAGGTGATGAAGCAGGACATCAGGAGACAAAGCCTGAATAGTAGGTCATCTAGACTAGGAAAGATCTGAACCTCACAAATCCTGCAAATGGCAATGATAGGAGAGAGGAATTTGGTAAATATTCTTGGGGCAGTAGACAGGCCAAAGGACAAAGCAGGGAACTGAAAATGCAAGGAAGAAACAGAGAAATGTAAAATTTTCCTGAAAAGGGGATGAATGAGGATGTGAAGACAGGCATACCGGAGGTCCAAGGATGCCAAGAAGCCCTGGGGAAGAAGAAGAGGGAACACAGGTTGAAGTGACAACATCTGAAAGGAAGGGAACTTTAGAAAGGTGTTGAGCTGAGAAAGGTCCAGAATGGTCAGGTGCTTTCCATCCTGGGAACCAGAAAGATCCTGAAACAAAACCTTATTTCCTCCTGGGCAGGGGGCACAACTTGAATGGTGCCAAGAGTCAAAAGGCCCTGAAGCAGTTCATGAAAAAAGGAAGCTGTTCCTGAGAAGGCGGAGGGATGCCCAGAAAGGAGGAAGGAAGGGATTTCCACACTATGAAATATCCCTGGCAGATGACAGACAAAATCCAAGAGTTTTGAGAGTGACCTATAGCAAACTGGGAAGGGACAGGAAAAGAGAAAGGGAAAGGGATAAGAGAATCTGGCCTAAGGAAGAGGGAAGCAAAATGTCAGATAGAACTTGGTTGGTCTTGAAAAGGAGGCTTCTGAGAAGTAGGGGTCAGAGTACACTTAGCAGGAGGTACACGCCTAGAACCCTTTTTACCTTTGGGGGAGGGAGAGGCTGTGTACAAAAGCAGATTTGGATGGACAATTCCTCTGGAATTTAGGTATAGGGGAAACAAAATATGTTTCAATTCCTGCAAGGCCTTACCTTTATCCTGAAGAGATAGGAGAACCAAAAAGGTTCTTATTATCACGAGCAGCATGCAACAACTTAGTCTTAACATCGTTATGTAACGGCTGGACATGAAGCCAAGAGTAACTTCTCAAGCCAGAACCAAAGGCAGCAGTTCTAGAGAAGCATCAGCTGCATCATAACTTCATTTAATAGTGTGATGAGTCACTTGAGAGGAATAACGCAATTAAGAAAGTCAGAGACCTTCCCTTCTGAATCTGGGAGGTCAGAGACGGTCTTAAGTACTAATCTATGAACCTATGTTTAGAGGCCTCAAAAGTACCTCACAAAGAGGATAACGGGCCTCAAACAGTTGCCCTATGCCATGAGGCTAAAAAAACTGTACTTCGTAACGTACCGGCTACTCAGAGGTGATCTCTGCCTGACATACAAGGCTATGTCAAACACCAAATTGCTAGAAATGCTCCACCTAAGGAAAACCCAATCCACCAGAGCTACTCGCTCAAGGGACGTAAACCTGACATCAACAATAAACAGGACTTGGAGGGACAGATTCGTGTCCCAGAGACTTCCCTTGCTCTGGAATAAGGTCCCCATAAATGTGAGGCAGAGCTCCTCCCCAGCTATCTTCAAGAGGAATCTTGATGAGTGGATGGGAAACAGGAAATTCACCCCGGGTAACACTTTGGTGGCCCTGCTAGACAGGGGTGCAAGAAACTAGACCACTTGGGAGGGAAGCATAATAAAACATTTTTTTTGGCTAGGCTTAATTATGTCCTAGGGCCAATAGCCTAGTACCTACCTATGAACCTATAAGAAAGTCAGAGACCTTCCCTTCTGAATCCAGGAGGTCAGAGACTGCCATTGAGAAAGTAGGGCTAAAACATACTTGGTCACAGCAGTTTGATAACGGATAGCCCTAAAACCCAGGGCTGCAGCAGTATATATCTTTTTGCCTAGACATTCCATGACTATAGTATCCTTATCTGAAGGATGCAGGAGGACATCTGTACCAAAACGTAATCATCAGGCCTTGCGCAGGGAGCACAAGTGTGATGTATGAGGTCTATAAATTCCAAAGCCTTTGTTATACTGGCCAGAAGTTGGGCTATCCTTGGCAAGAGATCCATTGCGTATAGAATAAAACAATGATATGGAAGGACGTCATATCATATTGGACTTCATTACCTACAATACCAAAAAACCCACACAGCCCTCAAATATTTGGTTTTGTCAAGGGGAGCTCGTATCTACTTAAAATTAGTACACTTGTTTGGGAAGGTCATGGTGCCAAGCGATAGTGGTCATTTGGCCCATTCAGGTTATCTGGATCTGGCCATGGCATGAGACACCATACTCACGCAGATACTGTAAAATAAGCTAAATGACCTAAATATAGACCCTTCCATGATAAGCGGATAGCAAATTGTCTAAAATATAGAACCTGTATAGATAAGGTGGAAAATGCCACCTCATAAAGTAAGAAGGCAACTAGTGGTGTACCCTCAAGGTCAGTAACAGGACTTTCTCTCTCTTCTTTTTTTTTTTTTGGTAACACTTCCCAGACCCCAAACCAAAAACCCAGACCTGTGGCAAAGTTTGTTAGTGAGTGTAATCTGGGTCCAACTGTCAATTCACACCTTCATATGGGATTCATACAACCAGAACTAATCCTTACAAGCCTATGGTATAATGAAAAAGGGATAAATTAAATTAAAAAAGTACAGTTTTGTAACGTATGGTAAATGGGTCTATATTAGAACATCGAAGTTTCAAAACTTCGAATGTTCTATTATCGACCCCTAATCAGCAAAAGCTAAAAACATCGAACATAGAGAACAGCAAATTTTTTCCTAGGGGAAAAAATTTGCTGTTCCAAAACACATACACACAACACAAGCACACCAAACAGCAATCCACACACATACACCTAAAATCTTACACCTAACCCTACACTAAACTATACACAAACCACTAACTATCCACTTACCTTAACCCAAACCCTAACCCTAGGGTCTGTCACTATCACGCACACACCTCACACGTGCCCTAACCCTAACTCACCTACCCCACCCTAACCCTCACATCCACACAATCGCACACAAACATAACCCTCACCCTAACCCTAACTAACCTAACCCGCACTCAAATCGCACACTTACCCGAACCTGACCCGTAACTTTCCACCACAGCGCTGAAAATACCGAAGCAACAGAAACTGACAACCGAATTCTTCCCTAGGAAAAATTTCAGTTTTCTGTTGCTTCGATATTTTCAGCTTTCGCTGAATAGGGGTTGATATTAGAACATTAATTTTTGAAACTTCAATGTTCTAATATAGACCCTGGTAAACAGTTTTCATCTACAACTTTAAGTATAGCAAATGCTCCACAACTAATATAGTAGTCAAGAATCTTGGCACCTTGGTTGACAAGGTCCCTTAGTACAAAAGCAGAAAACAACTATGATCTCCCTTATATACATTGGAGTGAACTGAAAGTTACAATGCCAGAGCTACTCAACAGCTTAGACATAGCTTATTTAACTGTATGGCTACAAAAGCACTGAAAGTTATAGTCTACAATGGTATGGTCACAGTATCCAGCTCTGCAATTTATGGCAAGTCCTTGTCCACTGTGTCAGTCTGCTGGCAGACAGCAAACAAAGCGAGTTTACAAAATGAAATCCTAAAATAAAAAATGACAACTTACAACAGAAAATACTCCAAAAAGTATGCAAAATCTTGTACTTTTGTACAACCCCTCCTGAACAGGTTAAGCACAAAATGTTTTTTGAACACAGCAGGCATACGGTATTTAAAAAATGCTCATTTTTTTTTCTGTTTAGGACTTGAACAAAGTCATGAGCAATATCTTTATCCCTTTTTCTGTTCATCAGCAAAAAAAATAACCCAACTACATACAGTGATGCCCAGTAATGATAGTTTAAAAGGTAAGAATATTTCAGTATCGGGTCCCGACTGAAAAGCTAAGGACAGAAGGTACAGGAAAGTGTTTCTCTCAAAGCATATATAGGATGCTCAGAACAAGTTCTACTCCTTAGCCAGCTTTTAACAAGTACATCTTTCTGGTTTGTGCTCACATCACATTTCCCCTTTTGCACATCTTTTTTAAATGTCACGGCACCAGCCATTCCTCCCATGATCGGTTAGTCTAACAAGCAGCTTTACCACCAATTCTCATAGTTCCCTTACAATTTCAGGGAAAGAAACTTCCAACACTAATGTCTTATACACTTCCAATTTTCAAAGTTCTTGGATGATTAACTTTGTAAACAGTCACGGCACCCCCACTCTGATGATTACTCCTGACGTCCAGCATGGTTACAGCCCCATCACCACACTTTGTGAAAACAGCTCTTAATTGTCTCTGCCCTCCACTGCTCCCTTTATTAAAAGGCTGCATTTTCCTGAGCTCCTTAATAAGCCTATATTATCCCTTACAGCAGTGCTTGCTGTTTTAGCAAAGTCCGAGACCTCACTCATCTGTTTTAATTGCCTGTTTCTGCTTCAATTAACAGGTTCCTGTCTTACTGAATTTTTTTTCTTGCATTTACTGAGTGTCTCCTTTTTTCCTCTTAACATCAAAGTCACCTTCCTTGACACTCTGTACCCTTCCCGCTCTGTTTTACTGACAAACTTCTGGTAGACCAACTGCTACTTTTTGTAGTACAGGGGAAAATACATTTTGTATGCTTTTTGGAATAAGCAAACATTTTACAGCTATTGCAATTAAACAGCCAGACAATGACAAGTTAACAAAATTGCCAACAAATGTCTAAGTGAAAGGAAAGACTGAAGACAACAGGAAAACAGCATACTTCAACACCAACAGCATTGCTGTCATGACATGGGGAACAATATTCAGAAGAGAATACATAAAACATCTTTAGTAACTTCCCAAAATTTCAGAAAGCACAGTCCACTCAAAACTGGCCATCTAAACTGGCTGACAAACTAGTATAAGCTTTACTTCTGAACCATAAGAGTTCAAGAGAACAGTGTAAAGGAAGGACAGAAATGTCAGGAATCAGAACTTGGAAACAGATTATATGCACTACCATGACTACCTGAACTGGACTAAAAAATAAATTATTGATATATATATATATATATATATATATATATATATATATATATATATATATATATATAAAATCAAAAATAAAAAATAAAAAAAACTGTTATGTTATCACAACTTACATAAAAAGTTCTGTATGCCTAAAAGACATAATGAACATGCAAAACCAAAGTGCTCTGAGCTTACCTCGTGGCTTCGGACTATTGCCATCTTCAATAGCTAACTTTAACTGTTGGATAAAGTCTCCGCCATACACACTCCTCTCCTGCCAGATGTTTAACAGTCGCTCCATGTGTTTCTTACAGCCTTCATCAGCCTCCCTATATTAAGGGGGGAAAGTCTTGTCATAGCACTGCCCTGCAAATACCATCATGGTCAACAGTTTTATTGGCATAGCCATTAAATTAAATAAAATACTAAATTACAATATATGCATAATTAGAAGCGATTTTAAAGCAAATGTGCCCTGTATACAGAGTTAAAACTAAATGATGTCTTCTATGGATGCACTTCCCCAGAACTAGCTATAATCTGTCATAGCTGTGCCCAAAGTGGGATCTTGACCATTGATTAAAGACGTTTTAAAAAGGGCGCTGTAAAGTCACACAGATTCCATACAGGCATGCCTCCTAATGGTTATGCCAGTGCTCGCAGCTCCAGAAATACCTTCTGTTCCACTGCATAATACCAGCAAAGACGCATTCAATTGGGACTGAAGGGTGGCTAACTGCAAGCTGATAGACGTCCTCTCCTCCACAGATAAGGCTCTAGAGAGAGATTTTGAAAGCTCCTAGGTCAAATCTCTCAGGAAGTGCATTATGGAGCCGAACTACCTGACACACAAGTGCAAAGGTCACTGAAGCACAGACTCATTTGCCAAATCTGTCCAGCACCAGAGACTCCCTGTTGAGGTGATGGACAGTGTAGCTTTCCTCAGAAAGCTCCTTTTTCATGGCCACTGCCACCACCAAAACAACGGCAGGACCCTTGCTCCAATACGGGTAACCCTTTAGGGAGTCCCAAGAACTTATCAGATTTACATGAAAATTTTTCACATCCACCTCCTTCCATGCCCACTTAGAAATTAGGTCAACCATCACGTTTGATCACCCAAGAAGAAGACAGGTGAGCTCCAAAAGCTTCACAAAATACTGACTTCTGTTTTGTTACAGGGCTTCTGAGGGCCCCCCCCCCTTTTTAAGCAGTTCTAGGATTTCTCCTAATGAGATATCCCCAAGTGGTCTTTGTATCAAACATACACCCTAATTCAACAGCTCTGACTTTGAGAGACAGATTGGGGAAGGAGAAAATTGGATAAGGAGATGGGCCTACACCCCCTGCTCTGACTGGTGTCTGGGCTGACAGAACCCACACCTGGATAAGAGTCCTGAGGAACATCATTATATCCACATCTGCTTTGGAAAATCTCCTGAAGGACTGCACTGATCGGTGCGATGAAGCAGTGGAAGAAGATCTGTATATGCAATGGAGAGGGCTCTCTTGGAAGAAGGGGGACTGCAACCAAGGCAAAACCAGCTCCAGAGAAAATCATGGATCTGGCAAGGAAGGAGTGCTATATCCAGCAAATACAGGTTCCCTTAGTGGTGTCTGATCCGAAAGCTTGGAAATCTTTGGGGCCGAAGCAGAGGAAGGTGAGCGATCGGCAACCACTTCTTACATTTTTTAGGACTTCCTCTTTTTCTTTGTCCTTAGGCTTGTCTTGAATCTTTTCAGCCATGGATTAAATCAGACTTTTTTTTTTGCAGAAGAGCAGTAGAATAATAAAGGGAGAACTTCTACTGCAGAGGCAGGCAGGAGTCCCTTAATGATTAATTTCCTTCTCCTTTCCACAAGCACTCAATGACCAACAGAGATGCAAATAGGACACTGCGTGTCCAGTTAAGCAGCCCTTAAACAATAAGCACACCTGGCATGTGCATCTAAGTTGGGTATTTTTTGGCTGCAAGCCATGCATTTCTTAAAACCCAAAGGCTTCTGACATGGTGAGCAAGTACAGCAACCACAACAGTAAACAGCAAAATTCACAAATACTAATAGTTACAACTACTACTAACTATACCCAAAACATTCACTATTAACACATGCGTTATAACTATATTAAACCTGTACCATAAGAGAGCTAAAGCAGAGACAACTCCAAAAAGGGTGATGAAAACCAAGAATGGAAAAAGCCCAAAAGACTGGAAAGGTACCCCAAGAAACAAAAGTAAAAAGGATAGTGAAAAATACTAGAGGATACAAGTCACAAAGGCGAGACATCACCAAGTAAAACATTTTACTTGGCTTAAACCCAGCCTGAGTAAAGCAAATCACGTCTGTAGCAATTGAGCGGCAAGATTTGCTTTAATTGTTTACCTGCAGGGGGTTGTGGGTAAGAGGACGACCCTGAGGACTGGATCCAAAGTCTGAGTGTCTGAAGTCGGATCCAAGATGAATCGAACAACCCCTCTGTTAAGGAATGGGAAAGAAGAGAGAGATCAGAGTCCCACAAAAAACAAAAGCAGGAACTGCTCAGACATGTTATAAGTAAACACTACGACAAAACACCAAGTACTGAACTGTAGTACTACTACACCATGAAACACATGAAGAAGCAATGCTAATTCTAAACTTAAGTGGAAAGGAGAGCAAACATCTTTAAATGGTGCCCTAACTAAAAAAAAAGAGGAACAAACAGCTGAGGTATACAAGACTAGAATTGGAAGAGGAGGCGGCTAGAAAACTAAATGGACAGACACAGAATAATTGCAAATCACTAGACCAAGGAGCCTTCTAGATAACATTTAAACACAAAGAAAAAGCATGCCTATCCATACCAACAGTAAAGTCACTCGAGCAAGGGGAGCCATGCCTGATGCTAAGTGCATCAAACAGGATCTGATGAACAAAGGGAAGCAAGGAACATTATAGAAATTAGAGACGTTTCAGCTTTAGAAAAGCCTGTAATGCCGAATAATAACACCAAAGGTGAGCAGTCCTTCCATAGCAAGAAAAGAAAATGGGGTCATGTAAAATAAACTTTATCCTCAAACATGAAAAAAGTTGAGTTTGGATGTAGTTCTCTGTTCTTTTGTTGGGTCAGTTAAGAAACATCAAGAGGTAAAGGCCATGATAGAACAGATATCAGGCTCATTACCAGAGGAAAAGAAGGTTGTCAGTGCGGCAATAAAGCTATTAGTATTGGACTGGTCTTGCCTTGTGCTGCTGAATGAGTCAAGGTAAAGGAGACAAAGTATAAATTAAGATTCAATGAGTCCACAGAAAGGAAAAAAATCTCTCATAGGTTGGTACTAGGCTATCAGCCCTAGGGCCTATACAAGCCTAGCCATAACAATTCCCTGGCTATTTCTTCCCACATTATTTACTTTCCTGGACCCCTGTCTATCAGGGCGACTGACGTGATCCCTGGGGTGAATTTCCTTTCTCCCATCCAATCGTCAAGGTTCCTCTTGAAGAGGTCCAAAGAGGCACTCTGCTTGACATGTATGGGCAATCTATTCCAGAGTCTGGGGAGTCTCTGGGTCAGGAACCTATCCCTCCAGCATGTTTTGTTTATTGTGATGACAAGGTTTAGATCTCTGGAGCGTGTAGCTCTGAGGGATTGGGATTTCTTTAAGTGTAGCATGTCCAACAGCTCTGGGTTTGACATGGCCTTGTATGTTAAGCAGAGATCGCCTCTGAGTAGACTATATGCGACAAGAGTATAGCTGGAGTTTAAGGCGGTCAGCGTAGGGCATCTGCTTTAGGCCTGTGATTCTTTTAGTGAGGTATTTCTGAGGCCTTTCCAGTTGTTGCAGATGTCTTGAGAGGTACATACCAAATGGGGCATTGTATTCTATAATGGGTCTAATGAGGGAGAAGTACAGTGGGACAATGACCTCCTTTTTTCTGGATGAAAAGCCCTTCGTGATGAGGTGTGCCACATAGAAGGATTTCCTGACTGTTGCGGCGATGTGGTTATCGAAGGTGAGGCCACTGTCCATCTGTGTCCCCAAGTCTCTTATCACACTTTCTGTGTTTAGTGTACTGCCACCTATATGGTAATTCATGGATACATGTTTTTTCCCCAAAGGGGATAACAATACATTTCTTGGCATTGAGCTTGAGCCCATGGCTCTGGCACCAAGCATCTGTTTCTGTAAGGCCCTTTTGTAGAGTATCCACATCATTTGGGGATTCAATAATGGCTCCCAGTTTGCAGTCATCTGCAAACTTTGTTAGCCAGAGTCCCTTAGTGTTGACCTGTACTTCAGAGAAGTAGATGCCAAACAAGAGCGGCCCCAGAACTGAACCATGAGGTACTCCACTTGTCACTTGTCTGGAGCTGGATTTGGAGTCTGCTACTTTTACAGTGTGGGTTCTATCAGTAAGCCATTTAGCAACCCATTGGGTGACATAGGGATTAATGCCCAACTTAGTAAGTTTATCTAGGATTCCAGAGTGGGGGATGGTGTCAAAGACCTTGGCAAGGTCTAGATAGGCTGTGTGGACCACCTTGCCCTTGTCCATGGCTCTGGAGACTGATTCAAAGAAGTCAATCAGGTTCAGGAGACAAGATCGGCCCTTCACAAACCCAAACTGGGTGGGGTCCAGTGTTTGAAGGTTGCCAATGTCTTTGTTTATAAGTTCCATGATAATACGCGCTCCATGGCCTTGCAGATAAGGCTCGTCAGACTGATGGGACGGTAGCTTCTGGGATCCAAGGTGGATCCCCCCTTGTGGATTGGGATAACTGTAGCTCTGCGCCACTCAGTGGGCACGAAACCTGAGGTGAGGCTATGATTAAACATGACACTTAGGTGAGGTGCTAGTTCATATTGTAGTTCATGTAGTACACAGCCCAGGATGTCATCTGGTCCCATGGATGCTGTATTCTTGGCTTTAGAGAGTGCGTTTTGTACCTGTGTGGCCGTTATTACTGAAATTTGGCAATCTTACGGTATTGAGATGGGCCATTTAGGGGGTGAGAGGGGGGTGAAGTTGGCACTGAATCGATCTGCCAGGATATTGGCAATATCCTTTGGATCAGTATATTTAATGCCATTCTGTTTTAGCTCAGAACAGATCTGAGCATTGCCATTTAGATTCTTGACATAGTTACAGAATGCTTTGTGGTTGTCTTTGGAATCTTTGGCAATTTTATTTTCGTAACTAGCTTTGGAGGATTTTATAAGGCATCTCAGTTTCTTACGGAGGCTAGTAAGGGAGTTTTTTGCATCCTGGGATTTTCCTCTTTTCTGCAAAAGTTTCTTCCTTTTGTTGTAAAGTTTGTTTATGGCAGGGGACCACCAGATTGGCTTCCTTTTTTTGGATGAGAGCATTTTGGTTCTATTTGGGATGGAACGATTCATGCATGAGTGGATGTGCTCGTACAGTGCCTTTGTGTAGGATTCAGCAGTTGAACTTTCAGTTCCCATCTGCATGGATGTCATGAAGTTTGTCACTTCTGACTTGAGTAGCATGAAGTTGGCTTTGGAGAAGTTTTTTATGGTGGTTTCTTTACTGGGGGGTGGGGGTAGGATGTGGATTTTAAGGATGATTAGCTTATGGTCAGACCTGACCAACGAGGGGGTGACCACAGGTATGGAGCATTGACTTCCCATGTTGGTAATGACCAGGTCTAGGATATTGGAGCCCCTGGTGGGACTATGGATTAGTTGATCCAGGGCGTTGGAATTTATGAATTCCAAGAACCGTTGCGCAAAGGTGTTGGAACACGAGTAGTTTTCCCAGTTAATGGCAGGGTAGTTAAAATCACCCAGTATTAGGGTGTTTGGTTCTATCTTAATATCTTCCAGTATGTTTAGAAAGGTGTAGTGAGAATCCTGGGGTATGGTGGGGGATCTGTAGCAAGCTACAATTTGGATTGCAGTCTTACCTAGTGTTAGTTGCACTTGAAGAATTTCAGACACACTATCCTTCAAACTAATCAGATATAAAGGTAGCAATAAGGCTTTACGCAAAGTACTGTGATTAAAGATAAGGTCTTCAAAAAGTAGTTCTGATCTCTATAATTTGCTGATGCATCCCTGGATCCAGTTTCCACATGAG
>NC_056746.1:1170958190-1171045690 GCF_019279795.1 Protopterus annectens
AACTGAGACGGAGTGGGGGGTTAAGGGTATTTTTGTGTACTTTAGGGATGCCAAAAACTGAGGGAACTCTGGGTTTGGAAATAAATAAAAACTCAAATTCTTGTAAAGAAATAGTGCCTTCTAGTAACAAATCATTGAGCATACAAGAAATACGGGAATTGGCTATATTGACTTGGTTAATAGAAACCAATTCGTATTTCACAGTATTTCCAAGTTCTTCTTTCATTTTAGATTCATAAATAATGGCATCCATGATAACCGTACCCCCTCTCTTGTCGGGTTGCATTATCCTGACAGAATTATTCTTTTTAAGTGTATCCAAAAGAACTTGTTCTTCCTTTGATAAATTTGGGGACACTTTGTGTTTTAATGTTTGTCTCCTGATTTCTTTTTCCATGACTGCTTCAAGGTTTTTTAACTGTGGGTGAATGGGGGGGTTGAATATACTAGATTTTTTTGGAATAGAATTGTTAGGTGGTAACTGGGGATGATTTTGGAAGAATACAATTAAATTCTTTTTCCTGATGAACATTTTTAAATCAATGATGGCTCGAGAAATATTAACCTTCCTAGAAGGAATATATTTAAAGCCCTTAGAAAAAAGGCGAAAATGTTCTTTGTTAATAGCAATAGAACTGTAATTAAATATATTGTAACCATCGTAGGAATAAATTATGTCATGGGAAATAATAAGGTCTTGTTGTACAATAGTGTCTACCAGTTCATTCTCCTTCCTTGGCCGTAATGGTTGTAGTTGTAATGTACAAAAGGTCTGCTCCTTATTCTGTTGGATCGCCTGGGAAGGGGTGGAAATGGTTGATCTAAAGGGATTTCCTGTTCAGGCCTAGTATTATTAGCTTCTGATCCAACCATTTCGTGAAACTCTTTACTGGTATTTATTTGATCTGTGTCATATGTTTCAACCTGTTTATGTAACTGAAAATGTCTGGGTTTAGGATAAGAAACACCATCTTGATATTCTTGCAAGTCCCTTTCTAACTTCCCCTGTTTCCTAGAGATGTTTGTAATACAATTCTTGTCTACCTGTGAAAAGATACTAAAATATTTACTTTTTTCAGTATCAACGGAAAATAATAGGTCTTTAAGGATATGGTAATTTATTTTTTCCATATCTTTAACAATCAAAGGTTTAATTCTTTCATTTTCATCTCTAATAGCTTTAACTATCTCCAGACCACACTGGTCAAAAATGCGTATCAAGTTTTTATGAAAATCAGTACCCTCCATAACATTGTTAGGGTATTTAGATACCCTTAAACCTTTTGGAACAACTTTGTGCTTTAAGCATTCATTGAAATACACATTATCTACTTCCAGTCTCTTATATTTGTCCATTAAAAAATATAACTGTTCCAAATTCTCTTTGTAAGTTAACCTTTGAATATTATCATTGCCAGCATTGTCAGACTTTTCGTTAATAAACGTATAATTTTTGTTAATAATGTCTTTGAAGTTTAACCGAGGTTGTAAACCAGAACAAACTTTTGTTTTAAAACCAGAACAGTCACCTGAACAATTGTTGGTGTGTTGGTCATCTTTGGAGCGTAAAAAATCCGTATCGGTAGAAATATTGTTCGTGTCCTCCTGGGTACGAAATATTTGAGGTGTATCAAGAAGCACTCTTGATTTAGAAATGTTCCGAAAGGTTTTTGGAGCGTTCAAATGAAACGCTTCAGTGCGTGTCTTAGGTCTCACGTCTCTTGCTGCTTGCTTGGAACATTTGACGTCAACGTGCTGAGTGCAGAGCATGCTGGGGTTAGTAGTTCTATGAGCTGTGAAAGTTGTCCGATCATCTTTCTAAGCTCGCCCTGTAGGGAGCTCTTGGGATTCCCATCATATTCGACCTCCGGTGTCTCCGACATTGCAAACAAATAACGAAAACAGAAACAGTGAAGTCAAAACTTGAAAAACCAAAAATTCACTGCGAGTCACCAATGAGAGGATCATCAAAACCAGTCTTAAAATTAAGACAGGCTAAGTTGTGATTTTCACAATTCAAGGGTTTACACTTTGTAGTTTAGTTTAATATACACTTCAATACATTTTCAAATTACTAGTTTAATGTCATTATGACACCAACTTTATATACAAGGTTATATACCTTGGATGATTGTTTTATGGAAGTTTTTAAACTGTTTTCAATGTATTTTGGTCATTAAATATTGTTTTTATCATGTTTTTAACTTTGATGGTTAGAATCCAATTTAACTTATTTTTCAATTAGTTAATTAATTGTATCTGGTATATAAGGCAGTGAGAAGCACAAGCTACTTCATTCTGATGAAGGAATACGAAAACGCTATTTGCAACTACAAGTGTTTAATTGCTGTGTTTTGCTGTATCTTGCTATTGCTGTTGTTACGCTGTGCTGTGGATTCTACATTAAACAACATCGATCCTCTCATTGGTGACTCGCAGTGAATTTTTGGTTTTTCAAGCTTTAGGATATACCTTGTGCTTTACTTGCCATATTCATATATATTCTTTTGTCATTTCATGATATGTGAATAAGCTATCGCATATTTTATTATACATTTTTTAGATACAATTTAACATTTCATTCCAGTTTTAGTTGCATGTATGTTTATAGTAATGTCCTTTTCTTTTTAGTTTTATATTGATACACATGTACATATATATATTTTTGTCTAGGATATATATATTGAAGTGCTACTGAATTCTATCTTGCTTTATAACATTGGTGCATATTTCTAGTCACATACCTTGAGTATGTAGATTATATATTTATTTATATGCATGCTGCATTGCATGGGTTTATATAGCAATGAGGCATATGAACCTTAACGGCATTTACATACCTAGTACCTAGAGATTAACGTGGCATTGCCTGCAGCCTTCCATCAACGTGGACGATGCTATTTGCATAATCTTATACATATATTTATATAAGATGTTCTCATAATGTGTTTGAGTGATGTCCTGGTTTTAATGAAGTGCTGTTTCGGAAGTTATTATTTCCGACGTTGTCTTTTTAAGTAACTTTGTTGCAGCTGTATGTTTTGGATGCACAGGAGCCTAGTAACGCTATGTAGATTACGTAGCTACGAGCTTTAACTATAATAGCCTCTAGCATTCTTTATTATATCAATTTTGAGATGACATCAGTATAATTGAGACTGATATAAGTTTTCTATAAATTAATGTAATTATGTTTTTAGGTTGATTTACACACAAATGCGTTCATGTGATATTTTGGCTTCATCGAAGCTTTGTTTTTATAGTTTTCCATAGCTTATTGCTGACCTGTTTTGAGTTTTTCTTGCTGACATCAATATCAAACTTATGCGTTCCAAATGCCTAGCGATATAGTAATGTTTGGATTACATAGTGTTTGGTTCCAACAATAATAGTTTTTTAACATAGTTACGCATTTTCTAATGCTTGTGTTTTGCACTGAGAAGAATGTAGCTGAGGTATGTGTTTAACTGAGAACTGTTTTTTAACAAGCTAATTGATTAATTAATTGGTTTATTTCCCGCCTTGCAGTTTTAGCAAGGAGTATAAAATGGGTCTGCATTTTGTATATAATATTGTCTGATGAAGCGTGGGAGGACCCACGCGAAAGCGCTTACTTTTTGGTTTACAATAAAGACTTTTCCTGTTGGATTTTATTGGAATTTATTCATCGTTATTTCCATCGTGGTTGGGTACTCCTTTTACCATTTTCTTCTTTCACACTATATAACTAACCAAACTCTCCAAACTTAACCTATCTTGCTCTACTTTGAACTGGTTCTCTAGCTACCTATCTAATAGACATCAAGCAGTCAAATGGAAAAAGGCAACCTCCTCATTTCTTAACACCCCGACTGGTGTCCCCCAAGGCTCAACATTAGGTCCCCTCCTTTTCAATATATTTATAAAAGATTACCACAAAGCTATCCTTCTTTCCAATATCATCCAATATGCAGATGATTCGACCATTATCTGCACTGCCTCAACTATCCCTACTCTCATAAAGCTAACTCAGGATGCTTTTTATACCATTGAACTATGGATGAAAACAAATCACCTAGCACTCAACCCCGCTAAAACCAAAATTAATGATATTCTCCCCCTCTAAACTCAACTCTCTCCATACAAACACATTCTCTATTACTAGTGAGAATAATACTCCTCTGGAACTAGTGACAGAGACCAAATTACTTGGGAGTCCAAATTGATAACCAACTAAAATTCAACTCCCATCTACAACTAAATATTAAAAAAACCCATCAAAAACTAGGGATGCTCTATCGACAAAACCACTACCTTATAACTGCCACTAAAATCACACTCTCCAATTCCTTTCTTATTCCCTCCCTTCTATATGGAGCTCCACTACTAACTAATCTACAAATCTCCTTGAAAAAACAACTTTCCTCCTGCTACAATAAAATCGCCAAGTTTGCTACCAACCAAAAGTCTTACACCCACCATTGCTCCTCTCTCCAACAACTAAAATGGCTAGAACTACCCCCATCAGCTCACCTATACACAACTATCCCTTGCTCATAAACTTATTTTAAACCCCTCCCTCTCTTCTGTGTTTAAAATGCACACACCTGATAGAAGTGTACAAACCAACCCATCCACCTGGCAAGTATCTTCTCTCACATGGGTTAGCTCGCCTCTGGAACTCTCTACCTTCATCTATCCGTACTACCTCTAACCATTTTATGTTCAAAAAATCTCTTCATTCACACCTACTTTCCCAGTGGGAATGCTCTTGCTCCCATCCTAATTAACTACAGTGAACATCCCCATTTCCTCCGACTCCTGCTTACACCCTTGATTTCTCTCTCTCATTATCCATAACTCACATTCCTGCTATTACTATAGACTATGTAAGAATACTCTACACTCTCATCTCACCTCTCATATGTTGAACTCTCTTTATGAAATAACTTTAATAGAATTTTGAATATATGTATAATCCCTTATAATATGCCATCAGTTTTTAACACTTACATTAATTGTAATTGTTGTGCATTGCATTTGTATTTGTCTACTGTGATTTTAATAATGTTTAAGTATGTCTAATACCTACTGTAATCTATATTGTCTGGAGCTTTTCTCCCCAAGACTCCACTGAAAACGGGTTCATTTTGGCCCAATGGACTATCCTGGTAAACCAACTGCAAATAATAAATAAATAAATAAATAAAGTCTACACACACGTATAAAGGGTTGGGTTCAACTCACACACCAACATTACATGTGTGTGCGTGCATATGTATATGTCTTCTGTCTTTTGGCTCTTCCCAGTTAGAGGTCGCCACAGTCTGGTAACGACTGGCAGTGAATTTTTACTGTGTCGACTTGCCAGCCCAGCAACCCACCTTCAACAAAGGCACACACACACATACACACACACGCACCTACCTGCATGTCTTTAAATTCACTCGACCGCGGGGAGGATATGCAGAATATCCACACAGAAGGCGCTCCAGCCAAGAATCAAACCAGAGAACCTCTTGCTGTGAGGCGATAATGCTAATTGCTGCACCACTACAGTGTGTGCGTGCATATAAAATCTTTTTGTAGACCCTGGCGGAACCATGGGATATATGCAAATGAGTCTAAGCACAAACCTGTGTTTTAGCTACATGGCTTCTGAATGACTTTTTTTTTTCAGGTAGCCGCGGTGGTGCAGCGGTAGCATTGTTGCCTCACAGCAAGAGGTTCTCCCGTTAGATTCTCGGCTGGAGTGCGGGAGTGCCTTCTGTGTGGAGTCTGCATGTCCTCCCCACGGTTGGGTGGACGTTCAAAAGACATGCGTAAATGGGCGTGCCTTCGCTGAAGGTTGAACGTCGAGCTGGCACCTCGGCATTCATGAAAATCTACCGATCATTAGCAGACTGGAGTTCTGCTGTGGCAACCCCTAACCGGGAAAAGCTGAAAGACAACAACATGGATGTTTTCAGGTGAATAAAGCCAAAGCTCACCACCTGTAGACATGCTAGGTTTCACTCTTTACTTTGTCAATACAACTGTTTAGTTACACTTTAGAAAAAAAAAGCAGCTTAAAAAAAAAGTCAAGCCCGAGGTCCATAAACATTAAAGTATCTAAAATATCAGATATAACATCCAAAACACAAGGTAAAAAAGACTAACCATTAATTAAAAGATGCAAGAGAGCTGCCAAATTAGTTTTTTTCATTGTGTTATACCTTAAACCTCTTGCAATACAGGCCTAATAGGATATACGCAAATGACCGCATTAAGGACATACCAAGTGTTTGAGCTACATGGCTTCTCCCCTGACACTACCTTAGTAATACCCGATAACCCTTGCTCCTATTCCCTACCTTAGAAAAAAAACCTTTCTGTACACACAACTATGCAAAATAGGCTGAGATGCACACTAACATAAACCTACTGCACTAAACAGACTCCCCTTGACCAACCATTACCCACATATGACCGCGCACACACTCAAACATGGATCAAAAAAGTCAGTAAATCTGAAAAAATGTTTCAGCATTAAACAGAGAAACTCCCAATTCTCTCATCATCTGCAAAAAAAATAAATTAAATTAATTAAAATCACAAATCGCTAAAACTGACAATGCATACATTCAAACATACCAGACTTGGCACACTTTACAGAAAAAAAAGAAGTCAGCCAACCACATCATATAGACCAACTATACAAATTATATATATATATATATATATATATATATATATCTATATATATATATATATATATATATATATATATACACACACACACACACACACACACACACACACACACACACACACACACACACACACACACACACACACACACACACACACACACACCTAGAAGCAATCTGGAGGATTTCAAATTCACTTAAAACTGTTGTTGTCTAAACAGTCCTCTATTCAAGTTCATAGCTAGGCTGCCATATGTACCGAGTGTAAAGCTTTGCTCTGTGGGTTTGATAAATAGATCAAATTCCTCCCACATCCTTAAGGTATTAAAAAAAAAAAAAAAAAAAAAATCTCCTCCATAAAATGTCAAGCTTCTGTAATATTACCTTCTGGTTGACAGCTTGAACACTGGGAAGAAAATGAAAATTCCTTATCAGAATTCTAAAATGTAGCACACCATCTTTTTTAACCCATACACCAGGGAACACAAGCAAAGGAACAAGTTGGTCCACTGTATTCAAACAGTGGATTAAAGACAAAAGCAAAAGTGAGGGAAAAGGAGAAGTAAACATGATCCTTATGTGTGGATCCAAGGATCTAAAAAAGGACCTTTGATTTAAATAGCTGGTTTCTCTACACATTTAGCCTTCTCTATCGTCATCCTTTTCCTACACTCAAAATCAGGATTTATGCTTTTCCTGTTATATTTTTAATGGTTGTGATATTACACCATCATTCTTATACTTATTTCTTGGTCTCACTCACAAATATCAACTAAACGAAAGTGTATGCACTTACCATAAAAATAGATCCATGCTGTTTTTCGTCTGTTTCAACCTTTGAGTTGTCAGATCGGACCGGACCCAACCTCGGCACCTATTTCTAAAGCTGCAGATCCAAGGTTCTGACTCTAAACCTACCCATTATTTCCTCCTCCCCACTAAAGTTACCTCAGTACAAGTTTGCAGACCTAAACCTATAAAAGGGTCTGCTTATATAACAGAAAGACCCCTTTAGCTGTTCTACTTGGATTAACAAGTTAAGACTACAATAAAAAAAAGAGCAGCAGAAAAAACTAACAGGGTCTAGGTGAGAAAAACCCGGTCAGTAAAAGAGGTCAGTGACAATACTGAAAGGGGGAAGGAGGTTGCATCTTAAGCAGGATGAAAATCGGACAACATGGATATTTCATTATAAGTACATAACTTTTGTATCCGATGTTGCCTTTTTCATCCACTTCAACCTTTGGACAGATTCCCAAGCCACTTATTACCTCAGTGGTATCAATGAAGGATGTTCCCAAGAATGGTGGAACTAAATGAAGAACGTGCTCTGGACTATACATCCAATTTGTAACGAAACACAAAAAAAGAATGGACTGCTGAGCAAGTTGCTGCTGCTGCAGAAATATCACCAATGGACGGTCTACTCAAAAAGCAGTACAGGTGACTACAGCTCTAATGGAGTGAAATTTGGGTTTTGCTTGTAAGGGTAAACTTCTTTGTATATATGAAGGACATTGTATATATGAATGACATATACTCTTACAACAACTCTACCCAGCTTCGCTCTTGAGAAAGCCACAAATAGCTGGTCGGATTTCCTGGAGTCTTTCATTCTGTGGAGACATAATCAGAGTTGACAATGGACATCCAACATGTAACAGTCACCTTTATTTGAAAATTTGGGAAAAAATACTAGAAGATCAACAGATTAAGACTTGCGTTGGATGTCACCTTGAGACGGAAAGAGGAGTTAGGTCTTAACAATACTTCGTTTTACACAAAAACAGGATAAGGAGGTTTACAGGAGAGAGCTTGTGGTTCCGAGACCCATCTGGCTGAAGTCACAGCAACCACAAAAAAAAATGGTCTTCCAGGATCAAATCCACTGAAGCTGCTGGCTCAAAACAGGACTACGTCAAGGCTTGAAGTAAGATGGTAATATCCCAAACAGACACGGTGTCCTAACTGGTGGCCTTAGAAGAAAAGTTCCCTTAAGGAACTCTTTAGAAATCTTTAAAGACGCTATAGTGGTATCACTTTGCCCAATATGAGATAGCCAGCCATTTTGTACTTTGACAGTTGAAAACCTAAAACCACTATGAAAAACTTCTGACAATGGGTGCTGAGAAAGGATTCAATCCTCCATTAAGGCCCAAATAGAAAAGGTTTTCCATTTACTATGGTATATCTTCTTGTTGGATGGTTTCCGAGAAGCAGAAATGATAATACGCTATTGATACAGGTAACCAGGCATCTCTGGTTATTGTCAAAATTGGAGAAACCAAGTGGTCAGTTTCATGGACTTCTGGTCCAAAGGAGGTAATCCAGATAGGTGCCCCAAAAGATTTGTATACTGATCCAACATCCAAGGAGGATGTACTAGAGGAAGTCACAGGAACCAGACTTGCCAGGGTCAGTGAGGATCACTTTGGTCTTGCATTTTTTTTTTTAACTTTTTTATTAGGAGAAACAGGAGGAAAGGCAAATAAGGAGACCTGGGGGGGGGGGGGGCACCTGTGGACTACAGCACCCCTTGGCAACTGTCCTTGTGAAGGGATAACGGCAAAGTAACTGCTGCATTTGTTGTTGTTTAAGTACAAGGTGCAGAGGTCACAGCAAGATTGGCCCTACCATCTTGAAGATCTGCACTGTCACAGATTTGGTAGAGAGACCACTCAGGATGCATCAGAATAGTTCTGCTCAGCTTGCCTGCTAATACATTGGATGCCCCAGGATATGCTCTTCTTTCTGAAATCAACATGATAACAATCGCCCACTGCTACACTCTCATGTATTCCCAACAATGAGGATAACATCAGGTTCCCCCCAACTTGCTGATGGGCCAGACCACCTCCATGTTGTCTGCCTGGACAAAAATCACACATTTGGGAAGGTAGTCTTGAAAAGCCTGCAATGTTAGGAGGGCTGCTCTCATCTCCAAGACAATGACGTGAAGACAGGCCTCCAGATGTGGCCAGGAACCTTTGACTTTCCTCCCCTCGAAATACCCACCCAACACAGAATGGAGGCATCCATAGTTACCGTTGCTATTGGTTGCTTCAGGCAAAATGGATGGCCATCTGTGAGCAATGTGGAAGTTATTCACTGCCTGATACTATCCTTATGAATCTGGGTGATATGAATCTTGGCATGTAGTGGACAGGTGTTCTGAGCCCATTGTACAGACAGAGTCCATGGAGTAACCCTCATGTAGCACCTGTCTAGAGGTATTTGCATAAATGTCTGAAGTCATTAAATCTAGGAGTCTGAGAATTAGTCTTGCTTGTGTGGATGGATGTTGTATTAGCTGGGTAGCAATTAAATAAAGGGGAAAGCACCCTGGAGATCAGTAACTTGGCCACTGATTTGTCTATATGACATCCTATGAATTCTAATCTTCTAGGTTGGGAGGAACTGGCTCTTGGATTGACTGACTAATTCCCAGGTTCAGTATTAACTGCAGCATAAGGACCCAGAGTTGGAAGTACTAGATCCCAGGTAGAAGCAGGAAGAGATCATCATCTCAATATGGGAAAACCTGGACACTTAGCAGGCAGGTGTGTGCTGTTACTACTGCAAAAACGTTGATAAAACACCCTGGAGGTTGTGGTGACACCAAAGGGCAGTGTTCTGAACCAACAGTGATCTGCTCCCAGCCAGAAATGCAGAAATCTCCTGTACTGCAGCTCTATCTTTATGTGACAGTAGGCATTCTGGAGCTCTGCAGAGCACATCTAATCATCTTTTCTCAGAAGAGATCGTAGGAACTGTAACATGACCATTCGAAATTTTGTTTGTTTCACAAATTAATAGAGGACGACTACAAAATCAAAAACTGATCTGCGGTCCCCATTTTTCTTGGGTAATAAAAGAACCTAGATTAGACTCGAGACTCAAACTCATCTTGGGGGACCTGTTGGATGACTCTTTCTAGCAGCTTGGAGAGATCTGCTGCTGCCAATTTCCACTGAGTGGGTGGGATGCTGGGATCCCCCCCCTTTTTTTTGAGGATGACAGAAAATGGAATTGAATAACCTCTGGTTATTATCCTTAGCACCCATGAATCTGTTCTGCTGTTCTGTCAGGCTTGCATGTGCAGGGATAAGCTACCCTTGACAGTTTACAGAGAACAGCAGTTGGGCAACCCTTTCAGGACTGCTAGTAAGAGTTTTTGGTAAAGGAGCCATAAAAACTCTTGATTCGGCGATCCTCCTCTGCCACTGGAGACATGTCCACTCGATTTAGATCTCCTTGTGGCATAGGCAGAGGTATCTCCAGGTGGTTTGTTGTAATAACGCCATAATTTTCTGAACCACATTTTCTTACCTGCCTCCCCTGGGAAGTGGGGAACAGACTCCTACTGCAAAGAGGGTTTAACCATCCTACTGACTCCTGGTCAGCACATCTTTCACTTTTGGTTCAAAGAATGAAAAATCAAAGGGGCTGTTAACAGAGGACTTCTTGAAGCATTCCACAGAATCACAAAGGTGCATCCAGATGTGCCAGTGCACAGCAATGCCGGTGCCAGACATCTAGCTGTACTGGATGACATATGAAGACATTAGAAGCTAGGAGTCCACAGTCTTCTCAGCATCTGCAGGCAGGACACCTTAGAGTGACTTGAGCTCAGAGTGCAAAATTCACAGAAGCATATGTTCTTTCTTTCTTTGGGACAGCCACTAAAACCATGGCTACTACTGGTAGACCCTCACTCCAGTATTTCCTGTCCTTAGGGGCTACCAAGCCTATCAGGTTTCTTTGGGATTGGTTCTACCACATCAGTCCTTCCCATGTCCATTGAACTACTATGTCTATCAAGGGGTCAATGGGCAGTATGACAGGATACAGATGAGCCAGTGCCAAAGGCTTTGAGGGATACAGACTCATCCAGTGATAGGTCATCTGTGGACCAGCCCCCTCACTGCTTCATAAATTCAAGGATCTCAAAGGTGATGTCTTCTAATGGGAATACAGGGGAACCCTCATCCAAATCTGTATCTTTGGTGACAAACTCCGTATCAGAGCCCATGTGTTTCCCTTTGCACAACAAAAGGTCACAGATCCGAAGGCTCTGAAATCAGATTTTGAGCTTACATAGTAAGCGACCTCTGAAGCCACAGGTTCAGACTGTCCTTGTCAATGAGAATTAGTAGAAAGAGAAGCACTAGCCCCTTGAGGTTGGGATGGAATCAAGTACAGGGTAACGCCTTTTCCTTTGGTCCAGCCAAAACCCTTTCAAGGCCTTGAATGCCGACGTCAGAACTGGTGCAGAGAAAGTTTCTCTCCAACAATTGACAAGTAAACTCCAAGGGCCTGACTGGCCTAGACCCCAAAGTAAACGTCTGACTCGTGCTGTCATACTGATGCTATGAAAGGAAGGACAGGCTCAGAGAACTTCAGCATCTACCCTTGTCCCAGAGTCCTGGTGTCAATGCTTCAGCTCTGAGACTCCTCTTGATAAGAGATCCTTATAGTCGAGACAGTTATAGATGTAGCTGGAGTTTAAGTCACTTGGGTTGTCTGTTCCGGCAAAGGTGCACAGGTAGAGCTTGGACCCATGAAAACTGGTCCCAAAGAGTGGGCCATTACTGGAGACAACATAAGAGAGGTTGTTGGACCCACACCTAGTGCATTCGAAGTAGAGAGCACTGAAAGAACCCCAAGCTAATACTGCATTCTTAAACTTTCTCATCATTCAATTAACTTCGAACTCTGTAAAGCTTCTGAATGACAGAGATGATCTTTAAGACGATGCCACAGAAGGTAGTTGAGAAAACCTTTTCTCTTGTAGAATAAGTGAATGTAATCTATGGCTTACAGGATCCAGTGAGAAATGCAGCCCAGATGAGAAAGGTCAGACCTGATGGGTTGGTGGATCAGACTTCCAAGGCGTCTTCGGATCCAGACCCAAAGGAACTGTTGGATCCTGGGACCATTTTCAAGGTTTGCCTTTTTTTCTTTTTTTAGGTTCATCTGCCATTTTTTCCCTGGGCATAGGATTGTATATTTCTCTTGCTGGAGACTCGGATGAAGCAGTGGTTGTAGGCTGAGAACACAGTGTCTGATGAGGAAGACCACCCTTTATTATAAGCTTTTCTTTTCTAGTTTGAATAACTCTAGAGACAAAACAAGCATACGCATCGCAATCTAATTCCAAGTGGGCAGCACCCAGGCAGTAAACACAAGTGTGGGTCCTGTGGTGGAATAGTATGCACACAAGCCATACACTTACTTGCATACTATCCGACATACTAGATATGCAGGACAGCCAATAGAAACAACGGTTATAAACAGTAATAATAATAATAATAATAATAATAAAAAAGAGGAATGGAAACAATAATGGCAGTGAGGCAATACAAGAAAAATTGTAATGATCATCTTAACCAGTGAAACCACATCCATGGTAAAAACTAAACACTGTGCAACAATCTAAAGACTAAAAAATAACTAATTTCCTTAAAGAAAGAGTAAGAGAGAAAAGTACAGTTGTGTAATCTCTTATCATAACGGTAGATTTACTTCTCTTCACTGTGGCAGTATTCCTTACAATGGCCATCCCCTGCCAAGGGCAGCCCAATGTCCGGCCAGTATAAATAAGCCTTTAGGTTGCTACAGGTACGCCATACATCACACATGTTCCCCACGTACAGCCTAGGGCATAAAGGTGACATCCAGAAGTACCATCCTCAAAACTGAGAGCTCCAGTAGGAGCACCAGTCGAAGGATAAGAGAGGTAACGAGCACATCCAGAAGGGAAAAGAACCAGGGGAATAGGGAGGGAGTGAATGCTGCAACAGTGAAGAGAAGGACATACATTTACTGTAAGGTTTTACACAACTGCATTATGTCCTTCCATTTCACTGCTGTAGCATTACTTACAATAGGGAGAGTACAAAAACTCAGGAGGAAGAAGGACCAGCAGAGCCCTCTAGGAAGTCATGAAGGATGGCCATAGCAAAACTAGTTCTAGCCCTCGATATCACATTCAACTTACGGTGCTTGGTAAAAGTATGCACAGAACTCCAGGTAACTGCCTTAAGAATAGAGTTAATATCTAAATCCTTGAGGAAAAACACTAGTATAATGAGCCTTAACAGAAGAAAGGAGGCTCTTGCTACAAGAACAACAACAAAGAAATGGTTTTAGATATCCAAGAAGAAATAGTTTGCTTGGAAACAGCCAATCCTAAAGATCTAGGATGAAAGCAAACAAAAAGCTGATTAGATATGCAAAAAGCTTTGGTCTTATCTGAACAAAATTTGAGTTGTCTATGCATACCCAAAGTATGCAAAACCTTCTCAATAGCAGATTGCAGAGTATGGAAAAAAGCGGGAATGAAGACTGATTAAGAGACAACTCGTTCATGACTTTGGGCATAAAAGGATTAGTGCGAAGGAATATCCTGTCTTTATGAAAAGCTAAAAAAGGAGAAACAGCCATTAATTTTCATAAAATAAATGCAGTTGTACAACCTTTCACTGAGATCTTTTTTAATCTAGCATGTTTTAAGCAAGTAGGTAGGATGGTTAAATAAAACAAACACTAAAACAAATGCAACTTACTGTGAAACTATGCGAACTTAGTTCTGAAGAAGTCAATTTAATAAAGAGAAAAGAGGGGAACTGAACTTTTGGAGTTTTTGAGCGAGTCATACTGGTTGTGTGGTTTTTTTTGTTTGTTTTATCCAATGGTGATCTACAAACTAGTCTGCTCATTATATGCTCTTTTGATCTTTTAGGTACGATAGCTGTCTGACCTGATATAGATGGGATTTGACCCCTGAAGAGGTGAAGCAAGGCCATCATAGTCAAATCCATAAATTTAAACCGTAGTATAAAACGGAAGTAATGGCAAATGTTTTTGGCCAGGAACGAACATCAGGACTTCCCTCATGTTTACTTACCAGACAAATGGCATGTAATCAGTTTAACAGCTGGTCAAATCAAGGGCCATTGGGTTTAAGAGCACAGCAGTAAAGGGGTAAGTCAAGTTTAAATTATTCACAGAACAAACTTTCTCTCAGATTCGCCAAAGAAAGCTACGAACGGTTTTCCTTATTTAAAAGTAAATTGCCTTTTCTCACCTCCAGTATGTTTTGTTTTAATGAAGAGAGGAGTCACTGTGCCGAGTTAACATGCAAGACTGCAAAGAATGAATACTGGCATCTGTGTGAATGGACGCAAGTGGAACTGGCTGCTATGCTATGGAATAGAGGAGAGTTGATACTGAATATTGGCACTAGTGTAAATTCACTTTTGGGACTGGCTACAGATGACAGTCACAGCTCAAGCTATCGCTCAGAGACTTGCTGTGATGCAAAACTAAGAAAAAACAAGTCTCTGACTGGCTAAGAGGCAATATAGTACAATATAGTACAAACAAAAAGTCCGTTTGTTCAGCAGGTGAATTATACCAGCTCTCCATCATACTGGTAGTGCACAGCAATGCTGTGCTAACTGTAGCCTTCTGGTGGTGGTGGGGGTGCAAAATAGCTCCTTTTTTGTACACTTTGTACATTCTTGGCTACACCCTTGTGTGCAGCCAAAAACCCCTTCTTACACAAGTCACTCAGCTACGTTTTAATACTGGGCCTTTACTTGTCCCTACTTGTAGGGTCATATCTTGCCATGACCAATCAAGTCACTAATGCCAGTTATTAGTTTCACAATTTTTGTTCAGAAAATGCATGTTTAAAAGTTAATAGAACAGGTGCTGCACTAAGTAAATTTTAAAACATTTAAAAGATAGTCCCTTTTTTGGGGGACCTTTGCCCCCAAAGATACTGTTTTGTCTAGAATTATTTGGCAAAGTTCAGAAATATGCCATGCACGTGCACACAGGAAGAAAAAAAAAAGTAAATTAAAAAGAATGTCATCTTGAAGTGCACAAAACTTTTATATTTATTGGTGGAAGAACAATGACAGACTGAGCACTGCCTCTCAAGTTTTGCATTTGAAGTTCTCACAGAAATGATGCCTGGAAGTACATTACAGTTTTAAAATATTCTCTATCATTTGAAAAAACAGAGCTATGTATGACTAAGACAGTCAGGAAAGCTGTTAAGGAGCTGACTGTACCCACATATGAAAGCCTGGTATACAAGACAGGAAAGTACCAAGAGAATCCCTACCCTCCTCTAGAAGAAGGGGCATGTCGTTAACTTCTCCAACTCAACAAAAATGCAATGGTCCTTGATAGTAGGAGGGTTAATAATGCACAGATTCCACAGGGTTCTTTGAAGTGAGCCTCTCCCAAACACTAGGCATCTGTAATGTTTTTGGGTAGGGAGATCTTAGCCATGCCTTTACATATTTTTAATAATTCTTTATATTTTCTAACCACTTTGGTAATCAATCACTGAATGAGAACAGTGAAACGTTTTATCAAAAGAACTCAATGCAGCAAAAGTCTTTAGCACTGAAAAACAATCCTACATAGGGGTAAAGCTACAATGCCTGGAAATAAAATTGGATAGAAGATGCTAACAATAAAATTAATAAAATAGGGTTAAAAAAGGCAAACTGTCCAGCTAAATAAAAAAGACTACCACAACAGTGCAAAAACCTGTACTCGGTAAAAGCAGGGGCCTGGTGCAGGTTTGTAGTTTGAGTTTCATTGTACATCAAGAGAGACACGGAAACAAGTCCCAAGGAGCACAGCATTATCAAAAAAGTGAGGGTAGACTGAGAAAGTTAGGGCTAAGCCCATTTGGTTTTATTCCAGTTGGGAATAAGGATCAAGTCCCACCCCAGATCCAAAATAGTTAATTCACCCTCCTGCCCCCCCCCCCCCAATATTTCCTGGCCAAACAACCTGACAGTGAATATTCTTATTAAGAATTCAGAGAGATACCATACATAAATCTGCATGTTGCGGTGGTGGTGCTGCGGCAGCGTTGTCGCCTCACAGTAAGACGTTGTCCTGTTCGATTCTCAGCTAAAGCGTGCGTGAATGGGCGTACCTTCATTGAAGGTTGTGCGTCAGGCCTGGCAAGTCAGTACGTAAAAATCTACTGCCAATCATTAGCGGACCGGAGTTCTGCTGTGGCGACCCCTAACCGGGAAAAGCTAAAAGATACAACAACAACAACCATACATAAATCTGCATAACAGTTGATTCACACAGATAATACTTCAAGTGTACCTGGCAACGTGAGAGAATGCATCCACAAGAACTGATTCAAAGTCTCTAGTGAATTCTGGCCCTTTCCTTTTACTGTTTTGGATGACATCATTGGCAAGATAAAGGAAGGTTAATTTTCGACCCGATTTAGCTAGGGGGAAAAAAAAAAAAAAAGAGAGTGTAGTATTACAGAGAAACATTGTCATCAATACTTCGGTCACACCACTTTTTCACCCCTTGGTAACTTCTCAGGCACCCAAAACCAGGCACATAATTCATATACATATACTACACACTGACAAAATTCTAATAACTCAAACTCTTTCTTCTTCAAAAGAAAGTTCTGGCAATGGAATTGAAAACAGATTACCAACACATACTTTGCTCGCAAGTTTAAGCAACTGTAACAAAGTTATAAATTACTAATGGAGTATAAAAAAAAAATCTATGAAAAAAAAGACAAAACAACATGAAGCATTCATCATTACATGGCTAACTTGTGTACAGAAAACCTGCAGACGTACCAAGCAGTAAAAATTTTTGAGCTGTCAGCTCAGAGGAAATCTACTTCCCAGTCTGCCAAATGAAGGGACCTGGAGGTTTTGTTTTTTTTCAGGATCAAGAAATTCATCTTTTCTGTTCTGAGCCCTGGCTTTAGTTTTTTTGTTAGCTAAGCAGTATGCATCATAAAATACAACAGTCCCACTCAAGTCTACAAAGACTCCTCCAATCCCCTCGTGACGCCCTCGGTCCATATGTGAAAATGACAAATAAAAATGTCAAAGAGGTACCACGAATAGAAAACTGCAGAAGTGATCTGCCAGGAATACCTCCAAATAGCCGCATTACTTTCCCCTGTATTCCACAGGGAGTTTGCAAAACACTAAAGGCAAGTCCCACTGAGTTATATCAATTAAATGCTGCACTACTGAAGCACTGCTTTCCTGATGAAAGATTAAAAAAAAGTGTTATTCCCCATGATTTGGCAAGCTATTTTTCATGGAGACTACTTACAGTCCAGGGGACAGTAGCGCAGCCTTCCATGTCAGGGAGGCAGATTTCCCCCCACTGACCTAAAAAATAAATGAAATTAAAAAAAAGTGTGCTTTTCAGTCAAATGGCCATAGTAACACTGCTCGACAATCTATTTAAATGGCAGTTTTACTTTTTTCATCCTTGCCATACAGAAAATTATAAGGTGCCTCACAGTTAGACGGTGCACGTTCGATTCTCAGTTAGAGCGTCTTCTGTGTGTAGACATGCGTGAATGGGCGTTCCTTCATTGAAGATTGTGCGTTAGGCCCAGCAAGTAAAAATCTACTGCCAATCATTAGCGGACCGGAGTTCCACTGTGGCGACCCCTAACCAGGAAAAGCCGAAAGACAGTACTATACAGAAAATTATAACTAAAATTATTTCTTCTTGCCATCATCAAAAAATATGTCAGCAAGTTCAGACAGGAAATGCAAACATTACAACTAATCCGTTCCAGGATTCAGTATCCTGTGTAAAACAATTGCATATACTGTTGGCAACAAGATTCAATTGCTATATCTGGTCTGCCTCAAAATTTTTTTTTTACCATTCATGAATGCACTTCCTTCCCCCTTGGAGTATTAGGAATTATCCCCTTAACTGCTAAGGATTTTCAAGAAGGTCTGTCTCACAATAAGTCATGTAAAAGCTTGTATCTAAAACATTTGGCGACAGACCATGATACTTTGCTAGAGATGGCCTGCACCTGTCGCCCCTGGGATTCTGGACACTGGCTAATGGCCTTGCTGCCCCTATAGTGCCTATTTTAGGCAAGGTTCAAATGACAAATTCACCACCATAACAGGAATAGGTAACCAAACACTGAGGGTAACGCTACTTAATGCTAGAAGTCTAAAGCTCAAAATGCACTCACTCGAGGCACTTCTTAAAATGGAGAACATCGATATCTGTGCAATGAGTGACTGAGACCTGCTTCAAGGCTCCAGACAGCACCCCTGCATTACCAGGCTATAACTCATACCACACTTTTCGGCCATCTAACCTGGACCAGAACACCAAAGGCGGAGGTGTGTCCACATTCATTATGGATATCCACATCTCCAGGCTAGTTGAGCAGAATAATGCATCCGAGGTTATCCAAGTGCAACTAACTCTGGGCAAAAGTGCAATCCAAACTGTAGCTTGCAACAGATCCCCCACCATGCCCCAGGATTCCCACTCCTCTTTTCTTGATATACTGGAAAATATTAGGGTTCAGCCAAACACCCTAATTATGGACGATTTCATCTACCCCACCATTAACTGGGAAAACTACTCGTACCACCTCCTTCACACAACGCTTTTTGGAATTCATAAATTAAAATGCCCTGGATCAACTTATCCACACCCCCCACCAGGGGCAACAATATCCTAGACCTAGTCATAACCAACATGAGTGACCAGTGTTCCACACCTGAAGTCAACTCCTTCTTGGTCAGACCCGACCATAAGCTAATCGCCCTAGATATCCACATCCCGCCCCCACCCACCATTAAGGAAACCATGGTAAAAAAATTCCTCAAAGCAAACTTCATGCATCTTAAGACAGAAGTGGTGGACTTCATGACACCCATGCAGATGAACAATACAGTTACAACTGCTGAAACCTACACAAATGCACTCTATAAGCACTTACACGAGTGCATGGATCGTGCTTTCCTCCAAAGAAAAAAAAAAAAAAAAAAAAGCCAATCTGGTGGTCCCCTGCCATAAACAAACTCTACAAAAGAAGGAAGAAACTGTTGCAAAAGAGAGTAAAATCCCATGAGTGGAGGAGCTCCCTGCTCAGCCTCAGTAAGAAGCTGAGATACCCTATTAAGATCCTCCAAAGCTAGCTACGAAAACAAAATTGCCATTGATTCTAAGGGCAACCACAAAGCATTCTATAGCTATGCTATGTCAAGAATCTCAATGGCAACACCCAAATCTGCTAGGAGTTACAGTACAACGGCACGAAAATCACAGAACCAACTGATATTGCCAACATCCTGGCAGATAGGTTCAGTGCTAACTTTACCCCCTTTACCCCCCTCTCACCCCCTATACCCCCCTCTCACCCCCTAAAGGGCCCATATCTATACAGGAAGAATGCAGAGTCCCTGTAATCACATCTATGCAAGTAAAAGCTGCTCTCTCTAAACCCAAAAACACAGCATCCATGGGAATAGACCCATGAACTACCGCATAAAGGGCAGTCTACTTAACGCCGAATGTGTGATGAGACCTTGGGTCCCAGGTGGACAGTAGTCTCTCCTTTGATAAATCACATCGCCACAGTAGTCAGGAAATCCTTCTACATGGCACACCATCACAAAAGGATTCTCATCCTGGAAAAAAAAAAAAAAAAAAAAAAAAGAGGTCATTGTTCCACTCTACTCAGCACTCACATTAGAGAGAGTACAACGCCACTTTTGGAATGTACCTCACGAGACATCTGTAGCAGCTGAAAAGGCCACAGAGGTATCTCACAAAGAGGTCTATTGGCCTCAAAAACAGATGCCCTACACTGACCATCTCAAAAAACTCCAGCTTTACTCTGTTGCATATCACCTACTCAGAGTAGATCGCTGCCTAACATATAAAGCTATGTTAAACCAAGAGCTGTTGGACATGCTACACCTAAAGAAATTACAATCCCTCCGAGCTACACGCTCTAGGGACCTAAACCTTGTCACCACAATAAACAGGACATGCTGGTGGGATAGATCTGTGTCCTAGAGACTTTCTATACTCTAAACAGGCTACCCATCTATGTCAAAGTTCCTCATTAGCACTCAAGTAAAATCTTGATGAGTGAATGGAAAATAGGAAATACACCCTTTTGTGGTTCTGCTCGACAGGGGCACAGGAAATTGTGGCGTAAGCCAGGGAACCTTGTTGGCTAGGCTTACATAGACCCTTGGGCCGATAGCCTACACACTCACACACACTCAAAGCTGCTGTGATTTCAAACTTAAACACTTATGTTTCTGATAGCTTTGAAGCAAACTGAAAGCTATACATTTGTTTTCAGAAGACTGCTTTGTAATAGTTACCTGCCAAGTTACAACAGCCATGATGGCCTGGATTCCATCCTAACTTCAAATGACAATTTCTCTGTATTACTTCAAGGTATGATTTGTTTGGACAAGACCCCTCAATAGCTTTGTTATGCAAACTCTTTTAGGGAATGTAGACAACAAAATTCAAAATATGTCCACTCGCTGTCAGAGTGCTTAAAATGTGTGCATTTCAGTATACCATAAAATAACAAACCTTATATTATCCTGAAAAAGGGTATTAGTTTTGGTTCTCATTCCATAAGGTGACACTACTGATATGACAATTCAGTACTGAGTTTGTCAACCTGGAAAAATGCAAACTGCACATTTTGTGAAACAAATGGCTGTATAAGACTACTGGTAGTACTTTACTGCACATCAGTCGAAATTGGGAGGGGACGTCAACTACAGTGGCAAAAAAATTTCAGATTCAAGAGTTTTGTTTTTTTTTTTACTTCTGATGTAATGAAAATTTGGTAAATAAGTATTTTAAGTTATTTGATACAGCAAGTTCGGTACAGTATCCACAGTTAGAAAAAAAAGTATAATACAAAACACATTGTGGCAGTAAAGGCATATGAACCAAAGCACCTGTCTTTGAAAGGCTATATGTCTGTCCCCTTAAAGATTTCATTAGGAGGCTTTCAAGTAACAGCGTGTTTAACACAACCACAAATCTATGGCTGAAATTGTAACCTAAATGCTTCTAGAACTTCAACGCTTTCGCTGCTTGAAAGTATGGCATTATAGCTATTGTATAACTATATATATATATATATATATATACACACACATATATATACATATATATATACATATATATACACATATATATACATATATATATATATACATATACATATACATACATACACACACACACACACACACACACACACACACACACACACACACACACACACACACACATAGGGGTCTACTTCAGAAGACTGACAAACCAAAAGACTGAATCCCAAAAGAATGAAAATTCAAAATGCTGAACACATTTTTAATGCAAGGGGCAAGCCCCACTGCACCCCTCATATACCAACTCCAAAAAATGCACAACAGTGGAGAATGGGCAAATTCCATCATTTAGTATTTTAAATCTTCAGTCTTTTGATTTATCAGTCTTCTGAAGACATCTATAAAAAACACCTTTTACAATTAAATATTTAATGTTTTTACTTTTGATGTAAAGACGGCTCAGTAGAAAAGCATTCTAGGCCATTACTGCATTCTACACAGAGATAAGGTTTCAAAAAAGCATCTGCAAAGTACACCAATCATAATGCAAAAAGTACAGTTGTGTACACCTACCATAAATGTAGATGTTCGAGTGTCTTCACTGTTGCAGTCATAACTGTAGGGTGATCCTGCCGGCAGGCAGCCCGAGGTCGGCCAGAATCCCAAAGTCTGGGTCCGGCGTCGGCTGTACCAGCAAGCACCCTGACGTCAGAACGCAGAGGTATAAAGCTGACAGCCGACGCCATCTTCTCCAGTCTTTCTTGCCCCAGATGTCAGAAGTCTCCCAAAATAACCAAAAGGTGTCCAAAAGGAAACACAAATACACCACAAAAGAAGAGGAAGATAAGAGGGGATTGGTGGGAGGGAAACACCGACTGCAACAGTGAAGACACTCTAACATCTACATTTATGGTAGGTGTACACAACTGTACTATGTTCTTCGTGTTTCACTGTTGCAGTCATAACTGTAGGGTGGAATCCCAAAGCTGTGAAGAGGGAGGAGGTTATGCAGAAGAAGGGGCAGCCAGAAGGCCCTGCAAGACAGCAGAGGCAAAACCTGCCCTAGACTTAGAATACAAAGGGAGATTATAGTGCTTAGAAAATGTATGCACTGAACTCCAAGTGGCAGCTTCCAAAATGTCCTTGGTAGGAACTCCTCTGAGAAAAGCTGCTGAAGTGGCAGCTGCTCTAGTAGAATGACTTCTAACAGTACCTGGAATCTGCTTCCCAAAGTGAGAGTAACAAAACCTTATCCCATGGGCAATCCATTTGGAAACAGTTTGTTTAGAGATAGCCTTGCCTAGAGAACTGGAGGCAGAAGAGATAAGCAACTGATCAGATTTTCTGAAATCTTTAGTTCTGTCCAGGTAAAACTGTAGTTGTCTGTGTACATCCAAAGAATGCAAAATCTTTTCCCCTGTGTTTTGAGGATTTGGAAAGAAAGTAGGAAGGTGAATAGTCTGATTTAAAGCCACTTTAGAAATCACCTTAGGCATAAATGTAGGATTGGTCCTCAAGGCAACTCTGTCTTGGTGGAAAATAAGGTATGGTTCCACAGCCATGAGAGCTTGCAACTCTGACACCCTTCTGGCAGAAGTCAATGCTAATAAAATAGCTGTTTTCCAGGATAAGAACTTGATATCCGAAGCAGCAGCAGGCTCAAAGGGAGGTAAAGTAAGTTTTTCCAAAACATAATTAAGATCCCAAGCAGGAACAGGAGGAGTTCTAGGAGGTCTTAAATTCTTAGCCCCTCTCAAGAATCGTCTCACCAGCTGGTGAGAGATGATGGGGGGGGGATCAGTGTTGTAATGATCCGAGATAGCAGAAGCATGGATTTTAATGGAAGAAAAGGAGAGGCCTTTAAGCAAAAGGTAGAGAGGTAAAATAAAATGGAAGAAATGTCAGGTAAAAGAGGATGAAAACCTCGATCCCGCATCCAAATACGAAATCTTTTCCATTTAGAAGCATATGATTTTCTAGTGCTAGGGCGCCTAGCTTCTAAGAGAACATCCAAAACTTGTTTGGGAAAAGCAGAAGGAATCAAAGGCCCTTGTAGAGCCAAGCTGCCAGGCAAAGAGTCTTGATTTGAGAGTGTAGCATCTGACCCTGATGCTGGGACAGAAGAGAAGGAAACAGAGGCAGAATCCATGGAGGTTCCAAGAACAGGTGTCTTAAAGTTGGATACCAAAACTGCCGAGGCCAATTTGGAGCTATCAAAATGATAATCTTGGGTTTGTCCTGTTTTATTTTTAGTAACACCCGAGGCAGAAGAGGAAGAGGAGGGAAGGCGTATCCCGAAAGATTCCTCCAGCTGAAAGACAGGGCATCCACTTTCCAAGCTGTTTTGTGGAAGGACCTGGTGCAAGAGAGAGGCAGCTGATGATTAAGATGGGATGCAAACAGATCTATCCGAGGGCAACCCCAAACTGTCGTAATCCTGCTGAATAAGTTGGGGTCTAGCATCCATTTGTGAGGATCCAAAAGATTTCTGCTTAGACTGTCTGCTAAGAGATTCTGTTTTCCTGGAATGAATTGAGCTTGAAGATGCAGATTCAGATTTAGAGCTGTGTCCCATAAACTCATGGCTAGTCTGCAAAGGGGGTATGAGTGAGAACCTCCCTGCTTGTTTATATACCACATGACTGTGGTATTGTCTGTGCGAATCAGAAGATGTCCTGGTTGCAAAAGATTCTGGAAGGCTAGAAGAGCATTTTGGACTGCCAACATTTCCTTCAAGTTGAATGTGCCAGGGAAGATGCTTCTTTGTCCAATAGCCCTGCTGGCAATTGTTTAGGTAATGAGCTCCCCAAGCATAATCCGAGGCGTCTGTGGTTATGATCTGAGCAGGAAGAGGTAGACGAAAGGGATTTCCTTCGTTTAAAGCACAAGCCCTGGACCACCAAAGGAACTCCTTTTGGAGGCAGGGAATCAGAGGTATCCTTGTTTCCAGGCTGTGGTAATGCTGAGACCATACACTCTTTAGGTACCATTGAAGTTTTCTCATATGAAGCCTTGCATTTGGAATCAACAGGATGCAAGAAGCCATGTAGCCCAAAGCCTGCAGGAATTTCCTTGCAGTGAGCAGAGTTAAAGTAGCCAAGGTCTTGAAAATTGATGCCAGCTGTACTTGTTTTTCTGGAGTAAGGAAGGCCCACTCCACAAAGGCGGTGCTTCTACGGACCCTGGAAATTACCGCCCCATAAGCTTGACGAGCCTTGTCTGCAAAGCTATGGAGAGGATCATAATGGAACTCATAAATAAAGACATTGGGGACCTACAGACACTGGATCCTACCTAATTTGGCTTTGTCAAGGGCAGATCCTGCCTCTTGAACTTGGTCGACTTTTTCGAAACAGTCACTAAGGCCATTGATGAGGGTAAGGCAGTTCACACAGCCTACCTTGACCTAGCAAAAGCGTTCGACACAATACCCCACTCAGGCATCATAGAAAAGCTCACCAGCTTAGATGTAAACCCATATGTCACAAGATGGGTTGCAAACTGGCTCAAGGACAGAACACAGGGTTAGAGTTGCTGGTGCCATGTCAGACTCTAAGCCGGTCACCTGCGGTGTCCCACAGGGCTCAGTCCTGGGCCCCTCTTGTTCGGCATTTATTTTTCTGAAGTGCAGGCAAACATAGGGGGATTGTGGCTGACAAAATTTGCAGATGACTGCAAACTGGGCACCATAATTGACACTCCATCAGACACAGACATCCTCCAGAGAGGTCTCATAGAAATGGATAACTGGTGCCAGAGCCATGACCTTAAGCTAAATGCCAAAAAATGTATAGTCATACCCTTTGGGAAAAACAAGGTAATCCCTAATTACCACATAGGTGGTAATCCATTAAACACAGAAGAAGTCATCAGGGACCTGGGGACCCAAGTTGACAGTAACCTCTCTTTTGACACTCACATTGCCAAAGTGGTTAGGAAGACCTTCTACATTGCCCACCTGATCATGAAGGGATTCACATCCAGATCAGGAGAGGTCATTGTACCCCTGTACTCTTCACTTATCAGACCAATGATTGAGTACAATGCCCCATTCGGAATGTACCTTACCTGACACCTGCAGCAGTTGGAAAGACCCCAAAAGTTCCTCACCAAAAGGATAAAGGGGCTCAAACATATGTCATACAATGCCCGATTGAAGAAACTCCAGCTCTATTCAGTCGCATACCGTCTGCTCAGAGGTGATCTGTGCCTGACATACAAGGCCATGTCCAACCCGGAATTAATGGACATGCTCCACCTCAAAAAATCCAAATCCACCAGAGCCACGAGAGCAAGAGACTTAAACCTCAACACGGATATAAATAGGATGTGCTGGAGGGACAGATTCATCACCCAGAGACTCCCTACACTATGGAACAGAATCCCAGTCCATGTGAGGCAGAGCCCCTCACTGACTCTGTTCAAGAGAAATCTTGACGAGTGGATGGGTGACCGTAGGTTTACCCCGGGAATCATCTCTGTGTCACTGCTGGACAGAGGCACAGCAAACTAATGGGTATAGTATTCTCATCCTAAGGGGTGGTGAAAGCCACACACACTCTGGCTAGGCTTATAAATGCCCTAGGGCAGATAGGTTCAGCTATTTGTTGTGAGGGGATCAAATGTGACTTTTTGTGTTCACTGAAAATCCCAGTAGTAGGAGAAGACGCTAAACAAACTGCAGATGTTGAAGTAAAAGATCCTTGCTGTCCGCCTGAATAAGGCAGTTGTCCAGGTAGGGGTAAATTTTAATTCCTTGGAGTCTGCAATAAGCTACTACTGGAGCCAGACACTTGGTAAAGACTCTGGGCGCAGTAGATAAGCCAAAGGGCAGTACAGAGAATTGAAAGTGTCTCGAACCTGCCTTGAATCTGAGGTATTTTCTGCGTTCCTGTCTGATGGGAATGTGTAAATAGGCTTCCTTCAAGTCCAATGTCACCATCCAAGCATCCTGGGAGAGCATGGGAAGAAGTTGTTGCAGAGTAAGCATCTTGAATTTTGGAATCTCCAGAAAGGTATTTAACACCGAGAGGTCCAGAATAGGTCTCCATGAGTTTTGTTTCCTTGGGACCAGAAATAGTCTGGAGTAAAAACCTTTTCCCATCTCTGGAAGTGGAACAGGTTCTATGGCTTTCATGGCCAATAAGGCGTCCACTTGATTTAAGGCCTCTGACCATTGATGTTTTGGCAGATCCGGCCAACCCGAAGACCTTGGCAGAGTATGAAAGTGGAATTTGTAGCCTCTTAAAATCACGTCTAAAACCCATTTGTCCTGGGTAATGAGACCAATTTTGGTAGAAGAGAAAGTTTTCCTCCGAGAGGGGCTTCCAGGCAAGGAGGACCTGTAGCCCAACAGAGAGAGTCATTGGGTCTGCTTCTTTTGAGATTGAGGTCTGTCTTCTCCCCTTCTAGGTGAAGAAGCAGTCCATTGTCTGGACCTGTAAGAGGCCTGAGCCTGCCCCCAACCTCTGGAGCATCTATATCTTCCCCTTTGAGGCCTGTCAGACGTGGGAAAGGACCAATTTTTGGAGGGCCAATTTCTAGAAAATCTAGGAGGCTGAACTTGTAAAAAATCTTTAACAGTGCATAGATTTTGCTTTTTCTTCCATCTTTTTAATAACCTCCTCAGCATTGGATCCAAATAAATCATCATGCTGAACAGGGGCATCTAACAGTTTAGCCTTAACCTGTTCGGGTAAATTCTGCTCACGAAGCCAAGCATGTCTCCTGATAACAGTACCAGAGGCTGCGGCCCTGCAAGAAGCTTCTAATGCATCAAAACCACAATGTAAACTATGTTTGCTAACTTGTTCAGTTGCATGCAATACATCCTGTAATTCCTTGTCCTCTGCACATGCAGGAAACGTAGAGAGCTTTTGCTTTAGAACAGACAAAAGAAATTGCTGATACTTGAACATGTGAAACTGGCAATTTAAAGCTCTAATAGAAAGGGTAGCAGAAGTGTAAACCTTTTTGCCCCACCTGTCCAAGGCACGAGAATCCTTTTCAGAGGGAATAGGATTTTTAGATGAAGCGGCCTTAGCAGCCCTAGAACCCTTAGAAATGGTTTCAGGATCAGCAGAAGGATTCTTAAATAAGAATTGATGGGAGTCAGGAACTCTGTAAAATCTATCAGGCTTAGAAGGAGCAGGCGGCAAGGAATCAGGATTTAGGTTAGCTTCAGAAAAAGCATCATCCACAATATCAAGTACAGGAGGAATAGCCAAAGGTCTGTGTTGAGGGAGAAGGAGAAATTCCCCAAGTCTCTTCTTGGAAGCAGAGTAATCCTGACCTTCCCAATGAAAATGCTCCCTCATCTCATGTAAGTTTTCCCCAAAGGAGAAATCTTCAGGGGGAGAAGCAGAGGGAATAGAGTCCTCTGCATCAGAATCCTCATAAGGAGGAAAAGAATAATCCTGGTCAGAGGAAGAGACAGAAGACACAGAAGCCTGATCAGATGAATCATAAGGAATATCCTGTCTAGGCCTTTTTTCTGGAGGAGGGTGAGAACCCCTAATCATTGTAAGTAAATCTTCAGCCATCCGAAGTAATTGCTTCTGGGACTTGGGAGCTGTATCCGAGGAAGCTTGAGAAGAAACCCTTGGTTTAACAGGATTGCCTTTGTCTTTGTAGAAATAGTGATATTAGAAGGCCTGAAAACCCCCTCAGAAGCCGGTACCTGCACAGCGGTTCCGGACCCATCTGAAGGAGCGACGTCCGAAGGTCCTGCAGCAGCTAAAATACTAGGCCTAGAAGGCTCCCCATGGGAGTCCGTGTCGGCCATCGGTTCCGAAGTGGCGGATGACTGGGGCTGCAAAAGCGCCTGACGACCGCCGAACCCGAAGCTGGCTCCGGCTGCAAAATATCATGTTTGGACCTCGGAGGCCTATCCTTGTCTTTGCGTTTCTTTTGAATTCCGGTTGTTGGTAAAGTATCCGACGACATCCTATAATTGAATCGTCTACCGAAATAATTCAAGGCCCAATCGTACCTACGCTTGACAGTGCGAGAATTAAACCTGGCACAGAACCGACAGCAAGAAACGTCGTGGTCAGGGCCTAAGCAAGGTAGACAGTAAGAGTGGAAATCTTTATGAGGTATTTGTTTTCCACACGATATACAATTATTAACTTTTTCTGACATCGGAGGAGCAAGAAAAAAGTTTCCCCAACGGGGTACTTAGCTTGAGAAGAGAAGTAGAGAACTTCGGACCGACGACAATCAAAGCACGTTGTCTGAAAAACGCCAACTAACGACTTGCGAGCTGCTTTCCACCACATGGCAAGAAAGACTGGAGAAGATGGCGTCGGCGGTCAGCTTTATACCTCTGCGTTCTGACGTCAGGGTGCTTGCTGGTACAGCCGACGCCGGACCCAGACTTTGGGATTCTGGCCGACCTCGGGCTGCCTGCCGGCAGGATCACCCTACAGTTATGACTGCAACAGTGAAACACGAAGAACATCGTCAGAATGATGCAGTGGACACCTCTAAATAATGACTATAGCGCCTACCTGCAAAAAGGTACAACTCTGTTCCAATTTGAGATTTCATTATGAAGCTCTTCGAAAGCAACAGGATGACTAACTACAAAAAAAACACTCAAGAGCCTAGTCTACCCTTAGGGATTTTCAGTGCAGCACTATTCTACATTTGACCCAATGCATCACATGTTCTAACATTTGGCATGTCAGTTACAGTACACGTCAAATACAAAAACATTTAAAAAATTATGTAGATGATTTTTCACTTCTGAAGTCATGACAGCCCAGTTGAGAAGCATTCTCCTTTTGTACTGAGCATTTTAAGCACAAGTTCATCACAACAATGTAAGTGGTGTATACTGTAAAATGTCAAACTGTTGACAAAGTCAGCCTCTCAAGATGAAAAACTCAGGTCCACTTTCAGATTTCATCAAGAAACATTAACGTGGTTAACAGGGTGACAGGTACAAAATCCACCAGAGAATACTATTCTATCCACAGAAATTTCAGTGCAGCTCCGTGCTAAATGAGACAACCATGCTGACTGAAGGAAAGAATGACACTGTAGTTAAGTGAAACATGTTTCCTGGTAAAAACATACAGGATTTGTAATGCTAACTTAATTACATATACATTCTAAACATGGACCTCTGCACAAAAGGTCAGCTAAAAACAAACAACCCCTAGATGGAAACCAAGAACAGTGACAGACTAACAAAAGCGCTCTTACACGCGTGCCAGTTCCCCAACACAATTAAAAAAAAATATTGAGGGAATACTAGTAAGTTAGTTAGTAAGAATACTAGTAAGTCTAGGATGGTGCAGCAGTATTGTTGTCACCTCACAGCAAGAGGTTCTCCAGTTCAATTCTCAGCTGGAGTGCCTTCTGTGCGGAGTCTGCATGTCCTCCCTGCATTCGTGTGGGTTTTCTCCGGGTACTACGGTTTCCTCCCACTTTACAAAGACATTCGTCTGGAGTATTTCTCCCCGGAATGAAGCCAATTTTGAGCGGAGGCCCAAGCCGGGCTTTCCCGGTAAACAAATGTTAAATAAAATTTAAAAAAAAAAGTATTTGGACACAAAATGCACTCTAGAATGTCATTCTATCCCACAGAACTTCAAAGCATTTCCATCCTATTTTATGCGACACAGACTGTTCAAGTATACAGAATATAGGCTTCACTCTTTGCAGTAAGATAAATATCTTAGCCAATGAAATACAAATTATTTTTTTCTTGCTTCTGGTTTACAGAAGATTCAGTGCACATACATTCTAAACATTTATTTTACCCAGTCTTCCAAATAGTGGTCAAGCAGCCTCAGACTGCAAACTGTGTATAGTGCCTGCTCATTCTGAAATGCCAGATTTGCTAGCTGTATATAAAAGACCATTTCAGTTCACAGTAAAAAAAATTCAGGGAAAGTACAATACATACCTTTCTATAGAGGTGCATCTGTCTCATCTAGCACTCTATCCCACAGCTCTTAAAATCTCAGAGCAAAAAAGGTCCAGGATCAGGTCCAGGAACCAATTAGGTCTCATTTCTGCTCCCTGCTCCACCTTCCTCACATTTTATTTATTTTTTTTTAAAAAAGAAACTTATTTTACTGTTTCAGTTTATACCTTGCATGGAGCACTACAACAATCAGTTTAAAATAAAATAAAACACACATTTTTGCTTAAAACTCTATCAAGCAGTTGCTACAACTTAGACCACACAGGGAACACTACAACACTCCGGTTTGACCGCAAATGCAATAACAGCTTTTAAAAAACAGAATGTGCTTAAAATGCAATGAGGATGGACCTGATGGATGAATGCTTCACGTAACAATTTGTACCCTGGTCAGTTCTGCCCAGCTATGTTAAAGCCATTCTAACATCCAATGATTTCTTTGAAACACAATCCTAATTATATACTTGCACACCACCCTTAACAAATGAGTATAGACCTCTCCCTATACTCAGCAACAGAAAAATTGTCCTACCTGGTGATTTTTTTTTTTACTTCTATATTATAGGACTTGGTGTATATATCTTAAATACTAATTTCACACGACCTTAATTACTACACAACCCTCATAAGTAAAATGGAAGCAGTGCAAGACTGTAACAGAGTCTTACCTGCTTCATGTACTAGTCACAGGGAAAAAAAAAATGTTTTCCTGGCTTTCAAAGCCATAAAACACTTAAGTGAGCACTGTCACAGAGGTAGTGCAACAGTCTGTTATGTTCACACATCTTTCCCACTTCTCAACTGTCTAGATTTTATGCAGGACGTCCACATTATTGCTTCCTTATAAAATCTGTGTTTTTTTTTTCCGGACAAACCACAGAGGACTGAAGTTGCTACATAATGACACAAATGAGTTTGAGAGTTCATATCCTTCATGAAATGGATGCTAATACAGCCCGTTATTCTAGCAACTGAGTTTAAAAAGATGGGGACACGTTATTGGTATGGACAGCTAGCAGAAACAAACTTCTTAATTTTTGCCACTGTCAGTTGCTAGTCAACACTGAAATTTTTACTGCTTGGCGCTAGACCCAACCTTACCAACATTACCAGGGAGTGCTTAAATGGTTAGTCTTTTTCCGAATACTTAAGTGTAATCAGTGATTCATGCACTAAAAGTGTATCTGACATTATGGCTATGTTAGCTGGATACAAGTCGACATTTGGCAGTTTCCTTAAGGCAGTATACAATAATTTAGGGACCAATAATATATTTGTAAACATACACACACACACACACACACACACACACACACACACACACAGTCCCAGTGGAATGCACTCCTTCTGGGAAGGTAACGTGCCTCTAAGTCAGCACATAAAAAATAGCCATAAACTATACCACTAATCATGCAGAAGTCGTCCTGTAACTGACCACTGCTTTCAAACATCACTTCTAAAAATAATACTTGCATTACAACTCACTGAAAATAAAAACAAAAAGCATAACATATAACTTGCTGTCATAGCTCCCCACCCAGCTTTATTGTTTTTGACAGTGATAATGTAATGACTTTCTGCTTTCATGTACAGCATGTCTTCTCACCCTCAACCCAAAAATATAACCACCTTCTGTGTAAATATCTGACAAAATTTGGAAAGTGATACAAACAGCGATCAAGGTAATATATCTCAACCAGTTTATTTCCCCCTCAAAGGACAGCCACTTTCTGTTCACCTCTTTGATCATCATAATCATCTTTCGGCTTTTCCCCATTAGGGGTCGCCACAGCAGATCATCTCTTTCCATTTCTTCCTATCCTCTGCATCTTGCTCTGTCACACCAACTGCCTGCATGTCCTCTCTCACCACATCCATAAACCTTATCTTAGGCCTTCCTCTTTTCCTCTTACCTGGCAGCTCCATCCTTAGCATATTTTTCCCAATATACCCATCATCCCTCCTCAGCACATGTCCAAACCAACGCAATCTCGTCTCTCTTGCTTTGTCTCCAAACTGTCCAACATGAGCTCACCCTCTAATATACCGATTCCTAATCCTATCCATCATAGTCACACCGAGTGCAAATCCTAACATCTTTAACTCTGCCACATCCAGCTCCGACTCCTGCCTTTTTGTCAATGCCACTGTCTCCAACCCATATAACATAGCTGGTCTCACTACCCTCTTGTAGACCTTCCCTTTCACTCTTACTGGTACCAGCCTGTAAGAGTGAAAGGGAAGGTCCCCACCTCTTTGATGCTAATTTGAAATGATCACACTTATAAAGGATCCTGATCCCACCCAGTAACAATAAGGCACTTTACCCTAAAATTTTGCTTTAATTGACATACCACCCCACGCTTAACAGATGTCCACTTTGGTGATCACCTGTGATGTGTGACTACCAGAACTTGCAGTAGTAATGCATTTCAACTTGCTGCTAAAGGGCATCCAATCTGCCTCCAAATACACTAAGTAAATAAAAAGACAGGAGTGCTTGTGTTGTGGTCAGCGTCTACCACTACCAACAGATCAACATGATTTCCAGCCAGAAAGAAAAATCACATACCCACAAGAGAAAACTCCTCTTGAAGATCCGACATTGTCTTATCCCTGTAGTCTTTAATCACATTATTAAACATTGCTGTGAAAGCAAAGAATGGCTGTTAAAAAGAAACTTGATTACAAGTGTAGTAATGGGACATGGATTGACTACCCATGTCCTGTAACTGTGTGTATGGAGATAGAAGTAGACGTTATACTAACAGAGAGCATGACCTTTCACTGCCAGGTTAAACTTCTCAATTTTATTGGGAAGCTTTGGGGTAATTAACTGCACTACACAAATAAATACCTGTAGACTTAACTGAAGTTTTTTGTTTAATTTTATATATTTTTTACTTGTTTTAAAATATAATAAAAAAAAAAAAAAAAAAAAAAAAAAAACGTACACCAAAAACTCAAGATAACGAATACTGACAGTAATACTAAAGTGCTGACATGCTTATTACCCACAGTCAGTGGGTTCAACAGTTCTCCCTATTGTTCTTGTCTGCACCCGATTCTGCACTCTCTCATCAAATCGTTTTGGCTTTCCCTGAAATCTTGCATAACTTCCTTTTGGAAACCGTCAAAGCACCCAGCACACTACATGGGTAATGGCATCAGGCTCCAATACTGAGAGTTATTAAGGTTTACTGACAGCACAAATTTCAATGGTTACTAACGTGAATAATATTTACAAGTTTTATAAAAGCAACTAACAAAATGGTCATAAATACCTAGCTAACAAAAAACATGCTTAAACTATACCAATGCAGTTGCCAGAAACACTAATAAAAAGTATTATCATTTCAAGCCAATTGAAAAAGGACTAAAGAATAAAGTAGAAGCAGCTGCCTAAGGAAGAAAATCAAAATGTTATCCTTTAACTAACCATGCCACTTTTTCCCCCTTAAAATACCTTTAATGAATTATCAATTGTGACACAGGCAAGCTTAGATTGGTATAGAAAAAAAACTTACATTATACATCACATTTATTCTTCTGTACCATATAATCAATCCAGCATTACAGAAGTCCATTCCTGCTTTCCTTCAAGCCTCATTCCTCCAAAATATTTTTCTGCATGCATTGTTCTCACAATTTCCAGTTTTTCTATGTAATTTGCTCCTACCCTTGTCTAAAGATCCCAATTCCAGTTATGTTACCTCGGTTACAATATTCACGACTTAAAATATGGTTTAGACTTTGACTTTTGTTTTTTAAATTAGTAACTTTTTTCAGCAGCCACTAAAACTAAACTTAATTATGCATATCCCAGCTCAAAAAAATAAAATAAAAAGTAATAATTTCCTTAGTTGCACCCATTTGCTCACACAGTATTTCCAGCAGCGTACTCTATATGGAAATTTTAAAGTCTGACAATTCATTATACTTCAATGCCCCCAGTTACCTCTTTCTTCCCCATTACACCTCCAGCATTTACTATCTACCCAAGGAAAAATTGTCTGCAGTTTGCTTGGGGTATAAAATTACCTATGTAAACATTTCTAAGAAAAAACACTAAACCCTCTAGACTTTGTTGCATAGCTGGGAGCCATATATAGGTCCTCACACTGTTTCTTTGTAAAATGCTTACCTCCTCTGAGTCCTGCAGTTATTGTGCAATATTTTATATGGTCTACTAATGATCCCTTTTTAAACACTGCTTTTGTTCTAGAGTCATTTCCCTATCTCTTTCTCATTCCCTATACTCTAATATCAGTACTTAGCCTGCAGTGCAAATGTCTTCTTGGCCTCTTCCCAATACCATTCCCTCTCAAATTATGTGCTCCCAATACTTTGGTTCCTTTGCCAGTTTCCTCCATTAAATTCCAGACCCCCTTTGCCTATTCTCTACCCCTCTAATTGCAGTCAAACCAACTGGCAGAATCTCCTTTCTCAATTCCTGTGTTGACTTAATTCTTACTTTCTGCTATTTTATGAATATTTTTTGTCCTAGAACCTGGAAGCTCCTAAGATCAGGCCAGTAACCCAAGGCTTTCCCTTGCATGCATCTTGTACTGATACTACCAAAACTATTTATTTAGACATGTCAGAATAGCTGTAAGGTAAGCAAACCAGCTCAGAGCTCAACATAGATCTCGAGAGACTTTTTCAAAATGCTACAAAAGATCCTGTAAAATCAAAACAATGACACTGTCTTCTACAAATGAGATTCTCGTCTATAGTGCAAACTTTTCAGAAGTTAGGAGAGTACACTAGTTACACTGAGGAATTAAGATTGTAAACATACCCAGCTGATGTCCATTAGCATAAGGGTGTCTGTAAAAATACCCCCTAACAAGCTAAAAACAAGAGAAATAGGTAAACCAAACTGTAAACATTACAAAAACTCTAGCCTGGCCATTTTTTTTCTTGCTGTGTGAATCCTTAAAAACTTCTTGTGCTAGACACTCATGGGATATATGCAAATGAACGCGTTGAGGATATTATATGCAGGTCTTACATACACTTCGCTGTTATTAGACCCCCAAGGGTGTAAAAGGTTGAACTGGAGATCATGGTCAGAAAATTCATGTCTGTATTAAAAAATATAAATGGGTTCATATGCATATATATCCCATGAGCCTCTAGCACAAGAAGTTTTTAAGGAATCACACAGTGAAAACCCTAGCCTGGCCATTTTTTTTCTTGTAGTTTTTACAGACTGGTTTATCTATGACACTTGTTTTAGCTTGTTAGGATGGATTTATGGTAACGGACATCAGCTGGGTTAATGTAAGCTTGCAATCTTAATTCCTCATTGTAACTAGTGTGCTCACCTAACATCTGAAAAGATTGCACAACAAAGGAGAATCTCATTTGAAGAAGAACCAGGAGTCACCATGTCTTTTTTTTTAATTATAGGGGAGAATCTTTTGCAGCATTTTGAAAAATAAAAATCTCAATTTCTATGTTAAGCTCGGAGCTCGACCTGCTGGTTTCATTAGCTTAAAGCTACTCAGACGTGTCTAAACTATTTTATGAATATAAAACTCTGTACAACTGTGGTTGCTCTCCTTAAGGGTCTACATTTAAAATCCCACTCTCTCTCTCTCTCTCCTTATTTCTTGAGCCCCCCATTTCATTATCATCCCTTTCCACTTTGAACTGTAGCTTTCTGCTTGTGTTATGTACAAGAGCCTTAACACTGCAACTCTAAAATATCTATTCGAATCGGGTAATCCTAAACCGCCTTGTTCTATTAGAAGAGTCAACTCATCATACTCAACACTTGCCCTCTTCTCCTCCCAGAAAAAAAATCCTTCATCTCAACTACTATCCAAAAATTCTCCTCTGGTTGATAAAAATATATCTAAACTGTGTATAAAACTAAAGGGACTCACATTTTACTGCTTGGCTATGGATATGGATAGCAAGATACAAGAGCTTCCAGTTTCTCCGTTTTAATTTTTTTTTTGTTTAGTCTCTTCCCACATATCCTTAGCTACCATAGCAGAATCTTTGTTCACCCATACTCCCAAATACTTCATTTTATCATAGGCTCTTTATCATAGGTTCATACTAGGCTATCTGCCCTAGGGAATTTATAAGCCTAGCCAGAATGTGTTTGGCTTTCGCCACCCATTTTAAATTTATTTTGCTATGCCCTTTTTCGAGGTTAGTATACTGTGCCTCTAACAGTGACACAGAAGTGATACCCGGGGTAAACCTACGATCTCCCATCCACTCATCAAGATTCCTCTTGAAGAGAGTCAATGAGGGACTCTGCCTAACCTAGACTGGGACTTTATTCCAGAGTGAAGGGAGCCTCTGGGTTATGAATCTGTCCCTCCAGCATGTCCTATTTATTTCAGTGCTGAGGTTCAAGTCTCTCGAGCGCGTAGCTTGATGGGATTTGGATTTTCTGAGGTGCAGCATGTCCATTAATTCCGGGTTGGACATGGCTTTATACGTCAAGCACAGATCGCCTCTGAACAGGCGGTATGCCACTGAGTAGAGCTGGAGTTTCTGTAACCGGGCAGCATATGGCATCTGTTTGAGCCCTTTGATCCTCTTGGTGAGGTACTTTTGGGGTCTTTCCAGTTGCTGCAGGTGTCTGATAAGGTACATCCCAAAAGGGGCATTGTACTCAATTATGGGCCTGATGAGGAATGAGTAAAGAGGCACGATGACCTCCCCTGATCTAGATGTGAATCCCTTCATGATTAGGTGGGCTATATAAAATGTTTTTCTAACCACGTTGGCCACGTGGTTGTCAAATGAGAGATTGCTATCAACTTGGGTCCCCAGGTCCCTAATTACTTCTTCTGTACTTAATGGATTACCACCTATGTGGTAATTTGTGGGCACTTTGTTTTTGCCAAAGGGGATGACTATACACTTTTTGGCATTTAGCTTGAGGCCATGGCTCTGGCACCAGTTGTCTGTTTCTATGAGGCCCTTTTGGAGGATGCTTCTGTCGGCTGGAGAGTCGATTATAGCGCCCAGTTTGCAGTCATTTGCGAACTTGGTCAGCCACAGTCCTTCCGTGTTGGCCTGTACCTCCGAGAAATATATACCGAACAAGAGAGGTCCCAGGACCGAGCCTTGTGGGACACCACTTGTAACTGGTTTGGAGTCCGACATGGCTCCAGCAATTCTAACCATGTGGGTTCTGTCCTTGAGCCAGTTTGCAATCCATCTAGTGACATAGGTTCATACTAGGCTATCTGCCCTGGGGCAATTATAAGCCTAGCCCGATTCTGTATGGCTTACGCCACCCCTTGATTTGAGTATACTGTGCCCTTTTTAAGGTTTAGTTTACTGTGCCTCTGTCCAATAGTGACACGAGAGTAGTCCCTGGGACAAACCTACGATCCCCCATCCACTTATCGAGATTCTTCTTGAAGAGATTCAGTGAGGTGCTCTGCCTCACATGAACTGGAATTCTATTCCAGAGCAAAGGGAGCCTCTGGGTTATGAACCTGTCCCTCCAGCAAGTTCTATTTATTTCTGTGCTGAGATTCAAGTCCCTCGAGCGTGTGGCTCTAAGGGATTTAGATTTACTGAGGTGGAGCATGTCCATTAATTCTGGATTTGACATAGCTTTGTATGTCAGGCATCGCCTCGAAGTAGGCGGTATGCAACTGAGTAGAGCTGGAGTTTTTTTAACCGAGCAGCATATGGCATCTGTTTGAGACCCTTGATCCTCTTGGTGAGATACTTTTGGGGTCTAATTGCTGCAGGTGTCGGGTAAGGTACATCCCAAAAGGGGCATTGTATTCTATGATGGGCCTGATGAAGGATGAATAAAGGGGCACGATTACCTCTCTTGATCTAGATGTGAAACCCTTCGTGATGAGGTGGGCTATGTAGAAGGTCTTTCTAACCACTTTGGCAATGTGGTTTTCAAAGGAGAGATTGCTATCAACTTGGGTCCCCAGGTCCCTAATAACTTTCTCTGTACTTAATGGGTTTCCGCCTATGTGGTAATTTGTGGGCACATTGTTTTTGCCAAAGGGTATGACTATACATTTTTTGGCATTTAGCTTTAAACCATGGCGCTGGCACCAGTTATCTGTCTCTGAGACCTTTTTGAAGGATGTTTGTGTCAGCTGGAGAGTTGATTATGGCGCCCAGTTTGCAGTAGTCTGCGAACTTGGTGAGCCATAATCTCCCCACGTTTGCCTGTACCTCGGAAAAGTATATAGCGAACAAGAGTGGTCCCAAGACAGAACCCTGTGGGACGTCACTTGTGACCGGTTTCGAGTCTGACATGGCTCCAGCAACTCTCACTCTGTGGGTTCTGTCTTTGAGACAGTTTGCGACCCATCTTGTGACATAGGGGTTTATATTTAAGCTGGATAGCTTATCTATGATGCCAGAGTGGGGTATTGTGTCAAATGTCTTTGCAAGGTCCAGATAGGCTGTGTGGACTACCTTCCCTTCATCTATGGCTTTGGTGACTGTTTCAAAGACGTCAACCAGGTTCAAAAGGCAGGATCTGCCCTTGACAAAGCCGAACTGGGTAGGATATAGTGTCTGTAGGTCCCCAATGTCTTTGTTTATGAGCTCCATGATGATCCCCTCCATAGCCTTGCAGACTAAGCTAGTCAGGCTTATGGGGCGATAGTTTCCAGGGTCCGTAGAGGCTCCACCTTTGTGGAGTGGGATCACTGTTGCTGTACGCCATTCTGTGGGCACATATCCTGTAGTGAGGCTCTGATTGTATAGCTGTTTTATTTGAGGGATTAGTTCCTCTTGTAGTTCATGTAGGACGCAACCTGGGACGCCATCTGGTCCCATGGAAGCAGTGTTTTTTGCTGTGGAGAGGGCAGCCTTCACCTGAGCATCTGAGATGTTTGGGAGGCAGCCCTCTGCCGGGATAGAGGGGGGAGAAGTTTGCACTGAACCTGTCTGCCAGGATATTGGCGAGGTCTGTGGGTTCAGTGTACTTTTTGTCATTTAGAATCAACTCAGAACAAGCCTGGGAGTTGCACCCCAGGTTTCTAACATAACTGAAAAAAGCCTTATGATTGTCTTTGGTGTCCTGTGCAATTTCTCTCTCGAAGCTGGCATTGGAGGATTTTATGAGGGATCGTAATTTTTTGCTAGTACTGATCAGAGATGCCGTCCCTATTAGGGATTTTGCTCTGTCATGCAGTAGCTTCCTCCTTCTGTTGTACAGTTTATTTATGGCAGGGGTCCACCAGACTGGACGCCTGCCTTTGGATGATTGGGTCTTGGTTTTGTTTGGGATAGCATGATCCATGCATTCCTGGAGATGTCCGTAGAATGCATTTATATAGGATTCTGCAGTTTGGGCTGTAGTTTCCACTGGCCCTGGGGCCTTGAAGGATTCCACTTCGGTTTTGAGAAGTGAGAAGTTCGCTTTTAAGAAGTTTTTCATTCTGGGCTGGGGGTGGGGTCGGGATGTGGACATCCAGTGAAATTAATTTATGGTCTGATCTTACCAATGAGGGATATACTTCTGGTGTGGAGCATAGAGTCCCCATGTTGGTAATGATCAGGTCTAGTATGTTGTCCCCTCTTGCGGGAGTGGCGACTAGTTGTTCCATAGCATTTGAGTTTATAATTTCCACGAATCTTTGGGCTAAGGTGCTGGGGCTTGAGTAGTGCTCCGAGTCAATGTTTGGGTAGTTGAAGTCGCCCAATATAATGGTGTTCGGAGAGATCTTCATGTTCTCCAATGTTTTCAGGAAAGCCGAATGGGATTCCTGACTTTGAGAGGGTGGTCTGTAGGATGCTATAAACTGAAAAGCAGTCTTGCCCACTGTTAGTTGCACATGGATGGTCTCCGATACTTCGTGCAATGCCACTAACCTGGAGGTGTTTATATTTAAGCTGGTGAGCTTATCTATAATGCCCGAGTGGGGTATTGTATCGAAGGCTTTTGCGAGGTCCAGGTAGGCTGTGTGGACCACCTTCCCCTCGTCAATGGCCTTGGTGACTGTTTCAAAGAAATCAACCAGGTTTAAGAGGCAGGATCTGCCCTTAAAGCCGAACTGGGTAGGATCCAGTGTCTGTAGGTCCCCAATATCTTTATTTACGAGGTCCATGATGATCCTTTCCATAGCTTTGCAGACCAAGCTAGTCAGGCTTATGGGGCGATAGTTTCCAGGATCCGTTGAGGCACCACCTTTATGGAGAGGGACCACTGTTGCTGTATGCCACTCTTTGGGCACATATCCTGTAGTAAGGCTGAGACTGAACAGTAGTTTTATCTTTGGGTTTAGCTCTTCTTGGAGTTCATGTAGGACGCAGCATAGGACACCGTCTGGTCCCATTGATGTTGTGTTTTTTGCTTTGGAGAGGGCGGCTCTTACCTGAGCATCTGAGATGTCATGGGGGCAGCTGTATGCCACTCTTTGGGCACATATCCTGTAGTAAGGCTGAGACTGAACAGTAGTTTTATGTTTGGGTTTAGCTCTTCTTGGAGTTCATGTAGGACGCAGCATAGGACACCGTCTGGTCCCATTGATGTTGTGTTTTTTGCTTTGGAGAGGGCGGCTCTTACCTGAGCATCTGAGATGTCATGGGGGCAGCACTCTGCTGGGACAGATATTTGCCCTTTTGGTGTGGGGGGGGGGGAGTTTGCGCTGAACCTGTCAGCTAGGATGTTGGCAATGTCTGTGGGTTCAGTGTATTTTTTGTCATTTTGGACTAATTCTGAGCATATCTGGGAAATATCACCCAGGTTCCTAACGTAACTAAAGAAAGCCTTGTGATTATCCTAAGTGTCCTGTGCAATTTTTCTCTCGAAGCTGACCTTAGACAATTTTATGAGTGCCCGTAGTTTTTTGCTAATACTGATCAGTGATGCCTTCCCTTTGTGGGATTTTGCTCTATCATTTAGTAGCTTCCTCCTTCTATTGTAGTTTGTTTATGGCTGGGGTCCACCAGACAGGACGTCTGCCTTTGGAGGATTGGGTCTTGGTTTTATTTGGGATCACATGATCCATGCATTCCTGAAGGTGCGTTTATAAAGGATTCTGCGGTCTGGGCCGTATTTTCCATAGGCCCGGGGGCTTTGAAGGATTCCACCTCGATTTTGAGAAGTGTGAAATTTGCTTTAGAGAAGTTTTTCACTGTGGTTTTCTGGGCAGGGGGTGGGGTCGGGATGTGAATATCCAGTGAGATTAGTTTATGGTCTGATCTTACCAGTGAGGGATACACTTCTGGTCTGGAGCATAGAGTCCCCATGTTGGTGATGATCAGGTCCAGTATGTTTTCCCCTCTTGTGGGAGTGGTAACAAGTTGTTCCATAGCATTTGAGTTTATAAATTCTAGGAACCTTTGGGCTAGGGTGTTGGAGCTAGAGTAATGCTCCCAGTCTATGTTTGGGTAGCTGAAGTCGCCCAATATAATGGTGTTTGGAGAGACCTTCATATTTTCCAGTGTTCTCAGAAAGGCCGAGTGGGGTTCCTGGGTTTGGGAGGGTGGTCTGTAGCAGGCTATAAACTGGAAGGCAGTTTTACCCACTGTTAGTTGCACATGGATAGTCTCTGATGCTTCGTGCTTTACCACCAACCTGGAGGTGTGGGTATCTTTGATGAATATCGATACTCCCCCTCCTTTTGTGGTTCGGTCCAAGTTTTGGGGACGAAAAGCATGGTATGAGGTATAACCTGGTAGTGCTGGGGTGCTCTCGGGAGCCCTGAACCAGGTTTCTGTTACTGCACAGATATCAATGTTCTCCATGCTAAGGAGAGTTTCGAATGCATGCATCTTGAGGTTTAGACTTCTGGCATTGAGTAGCATTACTCTTAGTTTCTTATCCCTTGCGATACCTATGGAGGTGGGTTTGTCTTTTGAGCCTTGCCTAAAAAAGGCACTATGGGGGTAGCAAGAGCCTTTGCCAATATCCGAAAGCCCAGGGGTGACAGGTGCAAGCCGTCCCTAGCGAAGCATCGTGGCTTGTCGAGCATATCATCCCAAGCTGACAGGCATTGGATCCCCTTTGAATGACACCAGTACTTAAGCCAATTGTTGAAATTGATCATCTTGTCTTCATATTGTGGTATCATCCTTGGTGTGGGTAAGATGCTACTCAAGGTCAGGGTCATACCGGCCTGGGCTACATGCTCAGAGAGCTCCTTTATGTCTCTTTTCATGTAGTCCAGGGAGGTACGTCTCAGGTCATTCACACCAGCATGGACAATGACTGAGTCATATTTGTACTTGCCTTGGAGTGACCCGAGTGCTTGTGTTATGTGGCGGATCCTAGCGCCCGACAGGCTGCTCACCGTAACCCTCTCCTTGTTCGGCCTGGTGAGCGGGACGTCAGTTTGCCTGACGAGAGAGTCACCTATTACAAGTGTATCAGGTTTGTTGTTTAGTCTTAAGGGCTGTGACTGTTCGGCACACTGGCTTTGTGAGATATGTGTTGCACGTGTTTTGTTTTGGGGTAGTGGTTGCTTGGGTGTCTGCTTTGGAGGTCTCTGCTGCTTAGGCAGATCTTTATTTAGAGCCTCCGAGTATGTTTTTGTGTGATTATGTGTTTGGTTTGCTGTCGTGGTAGGTCTATGTGAGACTGGAATTGTAGTGAGTGTGGTTTCCTTCTCCTCCTGACTGGTTATGCCAGTACTGAGTTGAGAGAGCTTAGCCTCCAGTTTGGCTATATGGTTGCATCTCTCACATGTGTTGGAATTTGTTGGGAGGAGGAAAGGATTGTCTGTGTACATGAGGCAGTTGTAACATTGCCTCAAGATTCCCAGGTTCACCAGCTGGACCGGAGAGGAGATTGACAACTGACCTTTGGACATGCTAGAATAATATTGGGAATTCCTTAATTGAAAACAAGGGCCAGTGGGGAGTGAGGGTGTAGTGCTTTTAATTTTTAGTGCCGACTTATATAATTGCTTTAGCGCGCAAGTGCCAGGTAACAAGTGCAATGTGTTACAGGTAACTTAAATGCAAAAATGACAAACAGCAACTTTCTTTCAAGTGAAACAAGGATAAGCAATGCAGATATCACTAGTGATCCACAGAAGCGCTGAGAAGCCGCGTATTAGGTGGAATTAGCGTTCCAGGGAAATAACAAGCAAACAACAAGCATATAAACAAAGCTAGATTCAGCAGGCCTGGATCTAGTCTATGCTACAGCAAACAAGGTGTACCAATTTCAGTAAGATACAGTTCAAATATTCAGGCACTATAAACCTTTAGCCAGAAATTCCCAGCTCAGAAGGGCAGAGTCCAGCCTCTTCTCCCACAAGAGTGCAGACCACGAACCTTCTTAATGTAAAATAACTGGCCTGAAGCCCAAGTGCCTAAACCAGAACTAATACACTTTAAGAATAACAGACACTGGGCTCTCAATCAGCAGTTCCCAACTTAGAAGGGTGAAAGCTACCTGTCCTGCCACCACAGTGCATGCCACAAACCTTCCTAATGTAAAACAACTGGTCTGAAGCCCAAGTGCTTAATCCAAAAGACTTAGAATGATAGCTACACTTCAAGTTACTACCAAGCAGTAATAAATGCAACTGAATACTTTAGAGAATGCCTGGATTAGTGCTCAAGTTACACAAACAAAGCTAGATCCAGCAGGCCCGAATCCAGTCTATGCCACAGCAAACAAGGCGCACCAACTTCAGTAAGAAGCAGTTCAGATATGCATGCACTATAAGCCTTTATATTGCTGAATCAATTCAACTGTGGGTACATAATTTACAGCTATAGCCTTTGTCTTATCAATTTTATATCCTGAAAATTTTTTTAAGCAAAAAAATGATACCCCTGCATGGTTCCTCAGTTCAGACACTTAATCAGAGAGGAACCTTCCTACTTTGATTTTTGCCTCTGATCCCTCATATATTCTCCTAATTAACTCTATTACTGTACTGGGGGATGCAAATGCTTCCATTGCCCTACTCAAAATCCCAGCTTACTCTGTCAAATGCTTTCCCTGAATCAAGGCCCACCAACAACAGTGGTATTTTCTTACATTCTGTTTCCCTATGGATCATTATTCTAGAAACGCTGTCAAATGTTTCCTCCCCTCCACAAAATGACACAGATTCACATCAACCGATTTTTTTTGGTAACATCTCTGCCAATCTTTTAGCCATTATGGACACAAACTTTACAATTATGGTTTAAAATTGAAATGGGCCTTTATGAAGCTGGATCTGATGGGTCTTTAAACTCTATGTATTACAGCCTCCACAGATTTTTCCAGCATTTTGGTTCTTCCCCTCCTTCTAAAAACAGTCAAACAAAACCTTCCAGGTCTTTAGCACTTTCTTTCCTCCTAGCTTCCAAACTTCTACCAGAATACCATCTATTCCTGGAGACTTTCCTGAAGATTGGTTATACATCACAGTTTTAATTGCATCTTCTCCTACCTTAACTGTTAATTGTTGAACCTCATCTACCTCTAATCTTGGTATGTTTAAGTCTTCAATAAAAAGAACAAATGGAAATATTTATGGATTTCCACATTTCTCTGCTTTACACAAATTTTGATAAAGTTTCCAAAAATCTCTCTATACTCCTACAAATTGCTGGTTATTTTTGTTACTGGCTCCCCAAGTCTGGCAACAACCCTTAATTATTAACTTCTTAACAGTTTCTCTTTCTTTTATTTCTATCCTATGTTTAAAACTTAACTTCCATGTTTATACCACTATGGCTAGAACTGCTGAAGAACTTTCGCTCTTCCCTAATAACTCCCGAATCATATTTTACTAACTTTTCCTTAAACTACTCTTTTTAACAGACAGGTGGGAAGTATCAGTGTCTCATTTTTACTTAAATTACCCTTCATTTTTATCTTTATTATTATTGGCACATGACCTTGAGTTATTGGATGCGTGCCAAAGCTCTCAGCTAAATGCACATGTTCCTGTGAAATATAATTTCAGTCTAGTCTAGCTCAGTTATTGCACCTTGGACAATAAGTAAATTCTCAGAGTTCTTGCTACTGAATTTACACCTTGCATATCAATTATTTCTTCAAACATTTACTCTCTTTTGCAATATTTTTCCCTTCTAGGCCCCCAGATACATCCTCACTGTTGCAAATCAAATTCCAGTCCCCACCTATAAGTAATATTCCCTGCTGAAAGCAGATTATTTCTCCCAGAATTTTCTTAAACTCCATTGTAGCAGTTTTAGACGTAATATAAATACAACATTTTACACTGTTTATTGCACTTTAAGTTACTAATTGTTGCAAATTGTTTCTGTAGGCTACACACTAAAGTGCGCTAGCCGATTTACAGCATTTATAGCATTTACTGTCTGTTTTTTTCCTTGTCTCTGTAATAAAACAAAAAAAAATCTCTTGTTTTCCCGCCTTACTGAACTAGAGTAGTCCAGTTTCAGAGTTGCTGATCCCTGGGCTTTGTTTTTAGTTCCTGTTACTGATCCATTGCCTTATTAGGAAGGAGGGAAGTTTCTTTGCTTACCAGTGGGAGTGGGAAGCACTGAGCGGCCTTTTTGTCTGATTTGGTGAAGTTTCAGCCAGAAACTAGTAGTCCATTGGTCGTTTTGGGCCAATTCCTAGCTCCCTTCAGCCCCCTGCTATAAAACACGCTAAACGCGTAAGCCCGATTTAGCGCGGAGTTACCACTGTTGCACACAAGAGCAGCGGCGGTTAAACAAGGTTAAACTATTTGGGCCATCTAAATTCCACTCTTCCAATTTTCCCTTAAAACTACCTTTGAGCTGTACTGCTGATCTAACCAGCATATCCTATAACTGAAAAGTTCATCTCTACTTGATTCCCAAGTAGACTATTCTCTATCTGTAAAGCCTAGCACTCCTACAGTACTTGCACCTTGATAAAGCACTCTTATTATAGATAGTACCCAACCAGCCTAAAACCCACTTCCCCCGGAGTCCTTTGAAAGTCTCTTTATCTACTACTTCTAGTATGTTGAGGGATCAGTTGCTAGTGTCCTCTCCAGCTCAACTGGTGAACCTGGGAATATTGAGGCAATGTTACAACTGCCTCATGTACACAGACAATCCTCTCCTTCTCCCACAAAACACAAATACATGCGAGAGATGCAACTATACAGCCAAACTGGAGGCTGAGCTCTCTCAACATAGGACTGGCAAGACCAGACAGGAGGAGAAGGTAACCACACACAATACATACCCAGTCACACATGGTACCATCACAACTTCAAATCATACACATACTCACACAAAGACATACTCGGAGGCTCTGATCAAAAATTTACCAAAACAGCAGAGGCCACCAAAGCAGACACCCAAACAACTACCACCTCACGACCCAACACATGCAACACATAGACCACACAGTCAGAGTGTCAAACAGTCACAGCCCTTAAGGCCAAACAAAATGCCAGACACACTTGTCATTGGTGATTCCATAGTCAGACACACTGACGTCCCGCTCACCAGACTGAGTAAAGAGAAGGTCACAGTAAGCTGCCTGTCGGGCGCTAGAATCTGCCACATAACGCAAGCACTCAGGTCTCTCAACAGCAGTACAAGTACGACTCAGTCATTGTCCACGCTGGTGTCAACGACCTGAGACGTACCTCCTTGGACTACATGAAAAGGGACATCGAGGAGCTCTCTGATTATGTAGCCCAGGCAGGTATGACCCTGACCTTGAGCAGTATCTTACCTTCACCTAGAATGATGCCACAATACAGTGATAAGATGATCAGCTTTAATAATTGGCTTAAATTCTGGTGTCATTCAAAGGGGATCCAATGTCTGTCTGCCTGGGATGACATGCTGGACAAGCCACGCTGCTTCAAGGGACGGCTTGCACCTGTCACCCTGGGCTTCGGATATTGGCAAAGGCTCTTGCCACCCCATAGTGCCTTTTTAGGCAAGGCTCAAATTCTAAACCTACCACCCTATAACACCAAAAAGTAAAAAAACTAAGGGTAATGCTGCTCAATGCCAGAAGTCTCAATCTCAAGATGCACGCACTCGAGGCCCTTCTCAATATGGAGAACATAGATGTCTGTGCTGTGACAGAAACCTGGTTCAAGGCTCCTGAGAGCACCCCAGCACTAACAGGTTTCACCTCATATCATGCCCGCCCCAAAATCCGGACAACACCAAGAAAGGAGGGGTGTCCATATTCATAAAGGACACCCACACCTCAAGGTTGGTGGCAACGCACGATGCATCGGAGACCATCCAGGTGCAATTAACCATAGGCAAGACTGCTCTGCAATTTGTAGCATGTTACAGACCACCCTCTCAAACTCAGGAACCTCACATGGCCTTCCTGAAAATGGAGGGGATAAATGTATCTCCAAACACCATCATACTAGGTGACTTCAACTACCCTAATATAGACTGGGAACACTACTCAAGCCCGAACACTCTAACCCAAAGATTCCTGGAGTTCATAAACTCAAATGCCATGGAACAACTAGTCACCATCCCCACAAGAGGAGAAAACATACTTGATCTCATCATCACGAACATGGGATCAAAATGTTCAACACAGGAAGTATACCCCTCACTGGTGAGATCAGATCATAAACTAATCTCGCTGGAGGTCCTCATCCCGCCCCCACCGAAACAAAAAGACCAGTGAAAACTTCTCAAAAGCCGATTTCACACTTCTAAAAACTAGTGTGGTCTCCTTTAAGGCCCCTGAGCCAGTGGTAAACATTACTCAAACCGCTGAATCACTTACAAATGCCTTCTACCAGCACCTACAGGACTGCATGGATCAGGCAATCCCAAACAAAACTAAGACTCTCTGTACCAAAGGCAAGCGTCCAGTCTGGTGGACCCCAGCCATAAACAAGCTCTACAACAAAAGGAGGAAGCTACTACAAGATAGAGCAAAATCCTTGAAAGGTAAGACACCTTTGATCATTATAAGTAAAAACTAAGAGCTCTCATAAAATCATCCAAGGCAAATTTTGAGAGAAAAATCGCCAAGGACTCTAAAGAGAATCATAAGGCCTTCTTTAGCTATGTTAGAAACCTAGGAGGAAACTCCCAGATATGCTCAGAATTAGTTCAAAATGATGTGAAAATTACTGAACCTACACACATTGCCAACATACTGGCTGGCAGGTTCAGTGCAAACTTCTCCCCCTCCCCAAAAGGAGAGATATCTATTCCAGAGGATTGTCGCCCCGCAAACATCTCCAACGCCCAGGTGAGAACTGCCCTCACTAAGGCAAAAACACAGCATCCATGGGACCGGATGGTGTCCCCGGCTGTGTGCTTCATGAACTCAACGAGGAATTAAACCCACAGTTAGGACAGCTGCTTAATCTTAGCCTCACCTCAGGATACGCACTCAAGGAGTGGCGACGGCGACTGTGGTCCCACTTCATAAGGGCGGTGCCTCCACAGACCCTGGAAATTACCGCCCCATTAGCTTGACAAGCCTTATCTGCAAAGCCATGGAGAGGATCATAATGGAACTCATAAATAAAGACATAGGGAACTTGCAGACTTTGGATCCAACCCAGTTTGGCTTTGTCAAAGGCAGATCCTGCCTCTTAAACTTGGTTGACTTTTTCGAGACAGTCACCAAGGCCATTGATGAGGAAAGGCAGTCCATACAGCCTACCTCGACCTGGCAAAGGCCTTCGACACAATACCCCACTCAGGTATCATCGAAAAACTCATCAGCTTGAATGTAAACCTATACATCACAAGATGGGTTGCAAACTGGCTAAGTGACAGAACCCACAGGGTCAGAGTTGCTGGAGCCATGTCAGACTCAAAGCCTGTCACAAGTGGTGTCCCACAGGGCTCAGTCCTGGGTCCACTCTTGTTCGGCATCTACTTTTCTGAAGTACAAGCAAACACAGGAGGGTTATGGCTGACAAAGTTTGCAGATGACTGCAAACTGGGCGCCATAGTCGAAAACACATCTGACACAGATATCCTCCAGAAGGGCCTCACAGAAACGGATAACTGGTGCCAGAGCCATGGCCTGAAGTTAGACGCCAAAAAATGCATAGTCATACCCTTCGGGAAAAACAAGGTTACCCCTAGCTACCATATAGGTGGCAATCCACTGAGCACAGAAAAAGTCATCAGAGATCTGGGGACCCAGGTTGACAGTAGCCTTTCGTTTGACACTCATGTTGCTAAAGTAGTTAGGAAAACCTTCTATATCACCCACCTGATCATGAAGGGATTCACATCTAGATCAAGGGAGGTCATCGTACCTCTGTACTCATCACTCATTAGACCTATGATTGAGTACAATGTCCCGCTCGAATGTATCTGACCAGACACCTGCTGCAGCTTGAAAGGCCCCAAAAGTTCCTCACCAAAAGGATAAAGGGTCTCAAAAATATGTCTTATGCTGCCCGACTGAAAGAACTCCAGCTCTATTCAGTCTCATACCGCTTGCTCAGAGGTGACCTGTGCCTGACATATAAGGCCATGTCAAACCCAGATTTGATGAATATGCTTCACCTCAAAAAATCTAGATCCCTCAGAACCACAAGGGCAGGAGACTTAAACCTTGACACGGTTATAAATAGAACGTGCTGGAGGAACAGATTCATCACCCAGAGACTCCCTATGCTGTGGAACAAAATCCCGGTACATGTGAGGCAGAGCACCTCTCTGGCCTTGTTCAAGGGGAATCTTGACCAATGGATGGGAGATTGCAGATATACCCCAGGGATTACTTCAGTGTCACTGCTTGACAGAGGCACAGCAAAATGATAGGCATAGTTTTTATTCAAACTAAAGGGGTGGCGAAAGCCACATAACTATGGGCTAGGCTTATAAATGCCCTTGGGCAGATAGCCTAGTATGAACCTATGAACCTATACCAGAGTAATCCTCCACCCTTGCCAGTAGCTCTTTACTACCACAAATCTACCACTATTATCTTTTCCCCCCACTCTAATATCATTATTGGAGCTCCCCTAGAAATAAGTGAAAGTACACCTCTTTCCTTTGCCCTTAATCTAAGTGAACTTTTTAAAGACTGGCTTTAAAGAATAATTATCTTTGAGGGCCGGTGCATATATGGTATTTTATTCAATAATCCGCCTGTATTCATTTTCTTTTGTTAAATTAATATCACTACCTCTTAGAATATTTCTAAACATTTAAGACAGAGTATATTGTTGTTTTAATAGTATGTATTACAAGTGTATTGACTTTTTTTAGTTTATTGATATATCTCTAGTAGTAAAAACATCTGTGTGGATGTGTACCTTGTCTATCAAGTAAATTATGCAATTTGTCAGTTTTATAACAAAGCTGCCTCTTTAAATAAAATTTAGGAACAGGGACACCTATATCAGCCACTCTTGTTATCAAAGCCAGAAACAACGAACAAACCAAATAATCCAATGTCAAAGCCTGGAAGCAGGACCAGCAGCCAGTAGTTGTAGAAAATAAGTTCCTTTATTTTTACAAACTGTCACAGCAAATAAAACAAGCGCTTTCACTCAGGAAATCCTGAGCTTTATCAAGTAATGGCTTTCAGTTAAAAAAGTATCTTATATACTTTGCAGCCGTGCCTAAAAATACGCAACCCTTTTTGCTAATTGATATTTAAAGTAACACTGCATTCTAATATATAAAAAAACTTGTCGTGATTTACAGGTGAAACATCAAAATAATTCTGGCTATTTAAAATATTAAAATCATGTTCAACATACAGATAAGATATCACAATAGTTCTATTGACAATTAAAATATAATTAAATGCTTTAAGTAGTTGTCATGAGAATTTGTAAAATTCCTCGGCCAGTTTTATACTAAAAAAGATAAACCAGGTAAACCAATCACCACCAGACCACTTTGATAAATAATATTGAGCCTTACAAAGATGGGAGCACAGGTACGTTTTTGTACCACCTTGGGAACAACATATACTCCTTTACAGGAGATACCTGGACGATATCTGTATCCTCTGGAAAGGTAAAAAGAGTGTGAACTGGCAGGATTTTTGAGTTATATTAACTCAACCACCACCTTCCTCCGGTTCACACATTCGGTTAACAAGCATGAGTTACATTACCTTGATGTCACTCTCTACAAGGAGTACAATAACAGTACCTTTCAATCTAAGTTATATCGTAAACCCACTTTCTCAAACTCGTTTCTCCATTTTGAAAGTGCGCACCCTTTTTATCAAAAAAAGGGAATTGTCAAAGGACAACTCATTAGAGCTTGTAGAATGTGCAGTACTCTTGAGGATTACGAGAGGGAGGTGGAAGTGCTACGCACTCTATTTTTGGAAAGAGGTTACCCGTTAGATCTTTTCACCACTTTGGTTAGGGAAGTTAATGCCAAGAGAGATACCATTTACTCACCCATTTTAGGCAAAGGAACACAAATGTCTTCAACATTAGCACCCAACACCACCAAGATGCCCGAGAATAGTTTCATTTATACTTTTTCCTCTAATTCCAGTGAGATAGAAGAAGTCATACTCAAATATTGGCCTGTTCTCTCTCTTCATGATGATTTTAAGAATATTCTGCCACCTGAACCAACGTTTGTAAAAAAAAAAAAAAAAAAAAAAAAAAAGGGGGTTAATTTTAAAGAACTATTTGAGAAGAAAACAAAGGCCAAAAATAAAAATAAAATTAAAGTAAAGCAGCCTCGTGGAGGGACATTTAAGTGTGGTGCATGTGCTCAATGCCATGCATTAATCAATGGCCCATCACTATTTATTCCATCTAGGAAGATCAAGATTGAGCCAAGGCCACTACACATGTGGTACTAAGGGGGTGGTATATCTTGGGTTTTGCACCACATGTGTTAGTTTCTATGTAGGTAAGACAGAAAGGGAACTCCGTAAGCGAGTCTATTAACATTTCTATGACATTGGCAAGCACAAAGAATCCAATGCCTTTTATAAACATTCTCTCACCTGCCCTAACATTAATTTAAAATTTATGGTCCTTGAACAGGTTGGCCAAGATGTTAGGGGTGGGGACTGGGAATCGACCCTAGAGTACAGAGAACTTATCTGGCAATTGAGGCTGGATGCAGGGAGATCTCCAGGGTTAAATGGTACAATCAGTATTAAACCAGTCTTGAAATTAAGGAGGGCAAGACTGTAGGCCCCCCTTCTGAAGTCCATTATGGTCCTTTGACGATGGGCTCAATATAAATGTCAACTTTAACATTTAAAACACAGTTGTCCACATTAGAAGTATTTATTTACTGTCTATGGGTCCAGTATTACTTTTAAATCATTTTTAAATTATTTATATGATAGGTAACATATTGCCAAGCGCAAAATATATGGCTCAATATTATTTATCAAAGTGGTCTGGTGATGATTGGTTTACCTGGTTTATCTTTTTTAGTATAAAACTGGCCGAGGAATTTTACAAATTCTCATGACAACTACTTAAAGCATTTAATTATATTTTAATTGTCAATAGAACTATTGTGATATCTTATCTGTATGTTGAACATGATTTTAATATTTTAAATAGCCAGAATTATTTTGATGTTTCACCTTTAAATCACGACAAGTTTTTTTATATATTAGAATGCAGTGTTACTTTAAATATCAATTAGCAAAAAGGTTTGTGTATTTTTAGGCATGGCTGCAAAGTATATAAGATACTTTTTTTAATTGAAAGCCATTACTTGATAAAGCTCAGGATTTCGAGTGAAAGCGCTTGTTTTATTTGCTTTGACAGTTTGTAAAACTAAAGGAACTTATTTTCTACAACTACTGGCTGCTGGTCCTGCTTCCAGGCTTTGACACTCTCAGCTTGTTGACTATCACAGTGCCTTGATGGCATCGCACATAACAGTAATATTTAAATATGTTAATGTTAGTCTAACTACTTTGTTTTGTATTTTATTGTGGTTATGAGTTTTAACAGAAACTATGTGCCTGTCTCTGTTCTAGATTTAATGACATCTTCACATATATTATGCAACATGGCATTGTCTTATTCTCTTTCTTCATAATCATTTACTAATTTATTTAAAAGTATAGTGGTCATCTTGATCATTAGTACTTGGTCTACTTGCCCCAAGCATTTTTCCTTTTGCAATGTTCTTTATAAATAATAAACACATGTGTAAGATGCGTACTATTCCTATGTAAATATGTTCTTTTTGCATTATTTCTGATGTAGTGTAGTATACTGGTCATTTTAGTACATCTTTTTTAATATTTACAACTAAAAAAATTCAGTATCAGAAATAAATGAAGTGGACACCAAGAAATTAGTAGAGCTGTTTTAAAATATGAACAAAGTCGAGTAGTTCAGTAGTGCCAGCCTGCCATAGAAGAAACACTTTATCCACAAATCTATTATAAAACAAGATGTTAGAACAGTGCTATGAATTTTTTTTTCCCTATTGTGGCAGAATAAGTTATCAACATGCAAAGTAAATTAATGGCAGAATTAATTATATATAATTTTTGAAAGAAAAGCTCTGACATCTTCAATTTCTATGGCATTGGGAATAACTGAATAATGAACAAACATCTAAAGTAGTCAAAATATAACCAGTGCAACTCTTATGAGCTGATCATTCGTGTAAACTTTGGAGAAAATGTTTATGCTGAACACTATTCACAAGATTTTTTAATTTAACTTCTGCAAAGTTTAACAAGGTCTTGGTAATCCATCCTTTGCCAGAAAAAATGGGTGCAAAGGATGGATTTTGAATACTCCTTAATTATCTTGGGTAACCTTTATAATTCAGGCACTACATGTTTATTGGTATGAAAATTATTAAATAATCTGCATTCAAGAACACCACTCATGCAGGTAATTAAAAAAAAAGGTTTTAACTTTAGCGTTGTGATCATTCAACTTAATTTTGTTAATAGGTAAATACGTGTTTGCATATTCAAACGTATTTCATATAGAGACAATGTAATATTTTTTTATCTAAAATAACTGTCGTTCCACCCATGTCTGCTTGTTTTATCCCTACATCATTTTTTTATTTTAAGGTTATATGTTCAGACTCAGCCAGATCTTGTAGTCATTTTATGTAAAGTTCACTTATGTCCTTTTTCACATGCACAAAGAAATGGTTCTGAGATAGGATGATTAACAGGAGCAAACATGCTAGATTTACTAAAAGTATATGCAGTGTGCTCACCCAAAAAGACCAATTTTAAAGTTAATCTGCCTAATAAACAAATGAAGATCATTTAAGACTTCAACTTTGTTCAACCCAGACACTGGAATAAAAGACAGGCCTTTATTTAATAGTTTAATTTCTTCAGGCGATAGCTCAAAAGAGGACAAATTAGATTACAAAGACCTGCGTCTGGAGCTTTTCCCTTTGGGTCTCTGCAGAAAATTTACTTTGTTCCAAGTCGGACTTTCCCTGTAAACAAATGTTAAATAAGACTAGTAAATACAAGAACACTGGATGTAATGAAAAGTTTTCCTTGGCAATAAATGCTAAGTGTGACTTTAGAAGCCTGCAGCTGAGGGCTAATTTAATTTCTTATGCTTCCATGAAGACAAGCTGATCATAGGGCAGTAAAAAAAAACAGATCACTGGTTTCTTTGAGGCTGAATGTTTAATGCTTTCTGAGAGCATGCAAGTTGTTTTTTTTTCACATCTAGGAGAGAAATAAAGATAAGACAAGAACAGATAGCAATTGGTTTAAATAGAAACACAAAATTGTTTTTGTGGGGGTGTTTTTTTTTTTTTTGTTTGAGTGTTTTTTTAAAACTGAATGTGAATGGGCTCGCAGGTGTAGATAAAAGGGGAGGAGTATTGAATTTATATTAAGAAATGCAGAGTGCAAATAGCAATGCTACAGCACACTCATTTAGAAAGAAGTAAACGTGAATTTGATAAAGGGTTTTGGAGGGGATATTCTGCAGAGTGTCTTAAAAAAGCATACAAATAGTAATAAAACTAAAAAGAATACAACGAAGTGTTAAAACTATATATATATATATATATATATATATATATATATATATATATTTTTTTTTTTTTACACATCATTTAAACACGGATTCTAAATACTGTGATTACATCTTTATCTATGCTTTGTAAATGCTAGAGCTCCAAGTTGTGATTCGTTAACAATTCCTGCCCGACTAAACTTTGGTAAAAGCACTCGCTGTATTTTATACTTTAAAATTATTTCTACGCCTGCATGATTCTTGACTTGGGGGGGGGGGGTTATTGCATTGTTGTGGACTCAATATTTGCAAGGTATACACTTGTTTTTCTTCAGTTAAAAATAAACCTGTCGAAAAAAAAAAAAATAAGCATCCCACCAAATTTTCCTCACAAAAGCTTCTCTAGTCAACCTTTTCCATACCTCAAGATTAGCTTTTCCACAATTAAAACATGATTTACTTGTCCCATTCCAAAAATGCCACCCTCCCAAAAAATGGGATACAGAGCCATGTTCATACTTTGTCTAATCATAAACCTATAACATTCAAACAGCTTTTTGATCAGAGCACCAAGTAAGACTGTTTAGCCTCTTAACTATTAAACCCAAAATAAACCCCACAGGTGGAATCCTCACCTAAACAAGTATATAATAAAAGAAAAAAACTAATGGATAAAATCAGGAATAGCAATTCCCTTAAAGACAAGTGCTCTCTTGTAAAACTAAAGAAACTAAAAGGTCTAATTAAAGTCCAACAAGGCCAACTACAAAGTTGGGACAGCCTTGCAGGCTAAAGACAATCACACCACCTTCTTCAGCTATATCCAGGACCTTAAAAGATAGCAAACAGCAGTGTTCTGAACTGATGGTGAACATACCACCTCACTGATCAAGGCAACATAAATTCACCCCCCCCCAAAGTTCCACCAGGCAACATTCCATCTAATATATTACCCTAAACTAATAGAAAGGACAAGGTGCTGGGCAGCACTTGCTAAAGCCAAGAACACTGTATCCATGGGCCCAAGAAACCATCCCCAGGTGCCTTCTGAACAGTCTAAAACATGACCTATCAGGACCATTTGAGGCCCCCTTCAACTACAGCTCTAAAACAGGCTACATTCGAAGTGAACGGAGAACCACAAAACTCCTTCCCCCCCACAAGGGTTGGCCATCAATTGACCCAGGGAACTACAGACCCATCAATCTAAGAATAATAATATGTAAAGCCATGGGACACATTATCATGGAAATGATAAACAAGGACAAAGGGATAGCTTCAGTGTCTACAGGTTGCCAATTTGGCTTTTCTAAGAGAAGGTGGCCTAATGGTTAAGGTGTTTGCCTTACAAACACAAGGTGCAGGGTTTGAGTCTTACAATGGATAATTGGCTAGGCTTAAAATGGCTCGCAAGGGCAGTTAGCCTAGTACTAACCTATGAACCTATAAACTTCTACATATTCTATGATGTTTTCTTTTACCAACTTACTTTTTCCACTTTCCTCCAACCATGACTTGATTCTCTTTATGTAAGTATGTGCTTATGAAGTCTAAGATAGTAAGAAAATCATTCTATGTCGGACAACTTATAGGTTAAGGGTACATCATCCAGGTCCAGGGAAGTTAAAGTATCACAGCCCACATCAAACCTATCATATAGTTCTGCGAGGAATTACTTTATATTACCTATGTTTCACTCTTCTGAGTCGCAGCAGACTTACAGTGTGAAGCCTACCTACATTTACATCAATGTAAACAAATAACTTTATAATTACTGTTATTTTACTATCACTGTTCTACTCTGTTGACAAACAAAAAACAGAACCAAAATTCTCCTATCATGCCAACACAATGCCGCAATACCCATGCTCATATAAAAACATATCAGATTAGACTTATGTTTTGATGACAATTATCCAATTGAAATAAGGCAATTTTTCAGTGGCAGTATAGTGAGAAAACCTTCACATAAACATATGCAAACTAACATGAGTGTTAATAATAACCTGTACTTGCACAAACATAGCATTAAAATGGGAATACACTGCAATATTACTATGACATGCAGTGAACAAAGATGCGTGCCTCGATATAAACTATTCAGAATCAGTTATTTAACTGAATGAGAAGCACAAAAAAGTTTAGTGGACGGAAAACTATGCGTAGTTTTAGGTGCCAGTGACCCATTTGATTTCAAGAACCCCTGCTATCACAAGCGAAATTATAATCCTAACTACTTTATCTTATTTGCTTAAAAATAAAGTTTTAAACATTGCAATAATGTATACAATCATTAGCTCATAAAACGCGAGCAGTCCCAGGCATAACCACCCAGCTACTCCTAAATATAAAGCTGCAAATAATGAAAAGGAAAAAATTGGAACACGTGAGGCTAACGTAATTAAGAAAAGCATGTTATAGGAGTAAAATGCTCTTCCCTTACGTGACATACGTGTATCCCGTTTTTGCTAATTCTTAAAAGGCCCAATCCGATAGCTCTTCTGGAGCTTTTCTAAACGCAGAAGCCGGCACTACGGAAAATGCATGTATGTTTGCTAACAAGCTTACTTTATCACCACATATACATTTTTGTACTTATAGCACAAAGAAAAGTCTCCATTAACACTGCCTTACCTTTTTTAAGTTCTTTATGCCACACGCTGATAATAGGACTTGAGTGTTTTCTATGATGGATCAGCCAGAGAGACAGGGTCTGCACACTCTGCTGTGAGTTACTTAGTTCTGAGAGTTTCTTCTCCAAGGCCGACTCCGAGAACGTGGACATGATTTGGGTGATACTGGCAGCAGCGGTCTGACTGTCCAGTAGTCCACCTCTCTCTCTCTCTGCCCCGTTATAGTCTACAACAAATCTGACAGGTACACTGAGCAGCCCGCCTCCTAAAACCTACAGCTTCCATAAAACAAACAGCTGTTTCTCTTACCAACAAGATGGCCGCTTAACCTCCAACCTTGCGGTCAAGGGGTAATAGCACTTCCAAACTACACGTGCCGAGTCAAAAAGAACGGGGCTTCAGTTGTATGTTATCTCCTTCGTTCCACGTTGCAATTTGAAAAAGAAAGCCTACTGTTAAATCACAGGAAATACTAACAAGTAAAGAAAACAAAACCGATTTCTTTGCAGCAAGCAGAAGGCGCTGTTTATCAACGTAGGAGAGAAAAGTATAGGTGTCGCTGCCTGATAGCGATGTATGAAACCGCTCTATCCAGTACCGTGACACCCGGTTTTAAAATATCCTAAAAGGTAAGGTGATATTGTAGCAAAAAAGAATGGCTAACTAGAACATAGTTAAATAAGAATTAATAATTGGTTAGAACTGTATAGTGTAGATCCACCCGTAGAAAAGACGTAAAATCGGTATCTAGTTTTCTGCGTCGCAGGAGAGTTTTTAGCACTATGATGCTCGCGAAAAGGTGCATTCTGTGTGTTTTCTACTATTCTTCTATGAGCGAGAGGCGGTGATGAAATCAGTTGTTAGTTGTAGTTAACTACCCCACGCTGTAGTCGAACAGCCCTTCTCCATGGGCCGCTAGGGGCAAAAAGTGAGGAATTTGTGTGATTGTTGAGATACTTATGAAATATTACACAAGACAACAAGAAATAACCTGCCCTACAAGAAGAACCTGTTTGTATTCATGTGAATGCGCTTGTCGTGGCAAAGGGACATGACGCATAAGGTATTGTGAGGGCGCACTGGATAAGATTTATTTGCTGGAGTGGGATCACAGGAGGTAAAAATGCGGATGAGTGACAGCACACAGGAAAAGCGCTGCTTGTTTTTATTAGCCAGAGTAGCTTTATGTTCCCGTAGGTTGTAATACACACAGATAGAGTGTATTCCTTGTACATTGATGGTGTATTTTCTTTGACAACAAGCTTTTAAATGTGTTATGTGAAACGATGTAAAACAATTCTAAAAAAACATATACAAGCGATTTCTTTCAGTCCTAACTTGATGTGCATTAGGCAAAGAAACTAAGGCAGATGTGCAACAAACAGGGGGTTGCCATGTTTTGCTAATATGTGGAGGTCTGGAAATCCATTCTTCAGGAAGGAAAAATGTTTAGTAAGTAGATGTTCTTCTTGAGATCACTGTTGCAGTAGCCTGAGTTGTACAGGCCATCCTGCCAAAGATCACCAAGTCAGAGCTGCCATTTTTCATACTACGTTCTGATGCAAGTAGCAGCTACAGTGCCAAACATTATTTGCTACAGAAGTGTGTTCACTACTTTCGATATACAGCATAAGTCTGCTTTTTATACTGAACAGATAAGTTCCCCTTTGTGGGCTGCTTTGCATTTTAATTCTTGAAAATTTAAGTCCCCCAGCTGGAGATTGCATTCAGTTTTTCTTCTTGAAAGCATAACAGACTTCCCTTCAACTCAGGTCTTCTTTTGCACTACAGCCTTCTGTCGGAGACTATGGATGCCTCAGACTTCATTTGGGGGGCAGTGTCCCCACAATAAAGGTTCCAGGCCGCCTGAACACACAAGACAAGTTGACACACGTAAGTGTCAAGGAAATGCAATCTCCATATCCTTCCCCCTCTGTAGACTAGCTGTGGGCAGTTGGATATAGCAGTTCAGCACAATTTAGCCCTTAAGGTAACTTATGTTCCATCAGAACATAATATTGTGGCAGATGAGCTGAGCAGAACCAGGATAAACCCACGTGAATGGATGTTCGACCCATAGATCTTCAGGAACTGGCCCTTCTGTTAGGAACTTTACAACATATTAGTTTGCCTCCAGTCAAAACAGACCATTAAAGGCATTCTGTTCCAGGATACCATGCACTCAGGCTTGGAAAACAATGCATTTTTATTCCCCTGGTCAGGAATGTTCCTGTATGCCTTTACCCCTTTTAGCTGACAGCCAGTGTCCTGCTAAACATTCAGACAAACTCTCCAAAGGTCAAAGTGGTGACCCCCTTTTGGCCTAGGCACTAGTGTTTCTTCCTGTTGTTGAAACTGGCCATGGTAAACTACCACAAGCTTCCTCGCATGATGGGCTTGCTCACACAGGATTGTTTGATACAACCCAGTTCTAAATGTCTTCATCTGACTTGTCTGTATGGTAGGATTTCAATAACTTTTGGCATTTTTTTTTTCTGAGGACAGGTATTACAGGAGGCAAAGAAACTTGTCACTAGAAACTCCTATTTGGAAAATGGAGCTTTACTAGTTGGTGCCACTTCATGAACCGTAAGCCAGTACAGACCCAGAGGTCACTGGCTCTTCAGAATTTGTGTTAATTTGCTGGCATTTTCTGTTCTTTCATTAAGCTTCAGCAATTTATACTTGTCTGCCCTTGGATACATTGCCACCTGTTAAAACAATTGTTGAAAGTGTTTTATGTGATCATCTCTTAAGCAAGTGTCTCCTTCCTGGAGGTGGACTTGAAATTCTTGTTACGTGCCTAGCAGAGGTCACAGCAGTTATCTGAGTTGCAAGCCTTAATAGCCAACCAGAAGGATACAAGGTGTAAACACCATGTCGTAACGGATCGACTCAAAGCCCTCTTGTTATACTTGGTGTCCTACAGACAGCTAAGAGGTGACCTGTGTCTGGCATACAAGGCATCCTCTTACCCATGATTTTGATGGATTTGCAGCACATCAGCAAGTCAAATGGCATCATAAATGCTCTGTCTAGGGATATAAACCTCTTCTGCAACCAGTTTGGAGGAACTGGTATATTTTGCAGAGGATACCACTGCTATAGAACAGATTCCCCATCAATAAAAGGCAAAGTTCATCCATGTCCATTTTCAAGAGCAACTTGTATCTATGGATGGGAAACAGAAAATTTACCCCAGAGCTACCCCTGTACTACTAATGGATGGATACAGCTCTTAAATTCTTTATCCTATGCGTGGATGCCCTCAAATTATATGTGGTATGATCCCAGTTATTCTCATTAAGGGTAATATATTTAATTATCAAGATACCCAATCTGTAACCAAATGGGATAGGTTGTTATTAGCACAGCAAAAGAAAATGGCCTGCAAGGGCAGCTAGCCTAATACTTGAATATGTGGCCACAGCCTCCACTTCACGTCAGAATACTGATGAAAATATTGTTGATTTGACTGGCATCCAAATAAGCCATGTCAGTTTAAAAAAAAAAGTCCCAGTGGAAAGGCAATACAGTAAGCAAAGCTAGTGACTAAGTCAGGGAAGCACACTGCTGACTGCAGAAAATGGTATGCAGAGAGTCTGAAGAAACTTGGCTAATCCTCTGCAAAACAGTTAATAGGCAACAGCTGCCACTAGAGCTAGATCAGGGCTGTCTCCCCTGAAGGAAATAGATTTCCTGTCCTCTAGGTTTAGGTTTAGAAAGGAGTATGTGATGCTTGGGTATCGATGAGTCTTTTTGGTGTTGAAGTAAGAATTATTCAAACATATGGTTTTTGGAGCACCATTAGGATAGTTAACCACACATGATTTCCCATTGGCGCACACACCCAAAGACTTGAGTCCCATAGGTCATTTTTTTGAAAGTTAAGAATTCCATAGGGTGACTTAAAATGGCCTATCACACTGCACCACTTTTTTTCCCCGCCAAGATGGTTCCTAAACCAGTCATACGGACCCCCATTGTGGGATGTGTATTGGCATATTTTAATCCCATGGCATCAGAGGATTCCAAATTTAAACCAGTCATGGCTGCACTCATGAAATGTTGCCAATGTATGTATTTTCATGGGTTATATGGACTCGCACAAAGCTGCCATCATTTTCCTGATGTCTTGGCAGGCAGTTTCTGGATAAGCGTGACTGTAAACACTGCATACACGCACAGTTAAAACTGAATTTAGATTTTATAGTAACTCTTACTTTTTTTGTACCATTATTAATTTATTTGTTCCATAGTTATTGGTCATTCCATTTTTAGACCATGTCTTCTAAATCGACAGATCCGATGAAGGGTCAGCAAAAGTGCTGCTTAACTTTTTACACTATGTTATACTAAATCGACATTGTGCTAGCCAGATCTGGAAAAACGTGACAGCAAGCGCTGCTGTTAGATTCACATTATTTTTTAGTATACGTTTTCCATCCTTAGACCATATCTTTTTAGCAGGCAGACCTGAGGAAGTATCAGCAAAAGCGCTGCTGACATGCTCCATTTTCAACTGAATTTTTTTATACTGTATATATTTTTATACTGTATTTGTACTAAAGGACACACTATTATATTCGTCTGTATTCGACCATTACTAGAGTAAACCAAAACACACCTTTGTTTTTCAGAGAGTAAAAGCTCTTTATTCTAAATTGTACAGATTATTTCAGATAATTCACCATCGGCCCACTATCCTAATGCTAAGACCCCTATGGTCACCGAAACTGCCCAGTATCTGTCTGTAAGTTCAAATTACTACATATAACATGGACCTGAATTATTATGCCCTCATTGACTGTTTTCAGTCCAGTCACATGGTACTACTATTTTTCCTCCACCAGTCATATAGATCCTTTATGTGAGTTACTGTTTGTTTTTTTGTTTCTACCTATAGTATTCAAGAATTTCCAATATAAACCAGCCTTGATCTTGATTCTCGGTTTGTTAGCAGCCATAAAACTTTTTCCTCACGACTGAAAATGGCAACAAAAAAGCATTGGTACCACGGTACATAGGAGGCAGACTTCGTCTCAAGTATCACAATATTTATTAACGAACAATACTTGTTAAAAGAGGTTTAAAACAAATAGACGTGAAACACCTTTGGTGTTTTTCATTCAAAACAATGCCCGAACTTCTTCAGACAAACAAACACTGACACTTCCAAAATACACATTTAAAATAGTTCGTAATAACGTCATTACGTTATTCAATCAATTAAATGAATCCGCTAACTGTTAAAGGTGTAATATCTAATTCTTGTATACAACATGTTCAATATTACACCAGATTTATTGTAAAACCTGTTCATGTCCACTTTTTGTATATAAAATCATTAACAATCATTAAAAACTTGAAGTTCTCTTTAAGTAATTTACCCCTTCTGACTGATGGATGTAAACACATCTCGTACGTCCAAAATGTGTTAATGTAAAGGTATCACTACTTTAATTAAAGATGGAACTCACTCGTGCTGGCTGAACTTCTATCCAAGGTATTAAAAACTACTATAAACCTATTATTAATGCTCGCAATAAAGGTGAGCTATGTACCTTTCTAAATTAACAATTGGGAGGTTATTATTGTCAAAGACTCTCCTTATTATAGCCCTTGTCAACATCCATTATTTCTTTTTGTCCGTTTAGTATTATTATTTGTATTTGTTATTTATTACTCTACGTTCCAACAGGAAATTGTATTGGACTGTAGGTGATCTACTTAAAGGTGGTTTATAATCTATACATGGACTTGAAAACATTAAGGTTCCTAGTAACAGGACACCTAGCTGTTTACCTGAGTAAGCTCTTGATTTTTAATATACATGTGACTGAGCAAACTTCATTCAGCCCTGGTTCCTTGCAGGCTGCTAAACGGAGCTGCCAACATAGTTCTTTCTTTTCTAATTCTAATTTCAACAAGTTGTCATTCACCAAGTTTTGTAAGCCTGTGGTTATTTGACTAATGGCCATAAATTTAAATGAATGGCCATTGTTTCGCATACAGTGTCTTGCAAGGGCATTTTCCTCTTTACCCTTAGTAATGGCGTAAATATGTTCATAAACTCTGTCCTTCAAGCGTCTATCTGTTTTCCCTATGTAGAATGACGGGCACTGCGTACACTGGGCTAAATATACTATTCTTCTACTATTACAACAAAATGTTTCTTTAATATGGAAGGTCTCCTTCCTAATAGTAAAAGTATCTGCAGTTTCTATATAGGAACAGTATCTACATGCTCCGCATTTATTTGTCCCTCCCTTTCCTTTGTTAACTTTTGGTTTCCTCTCCAATAACTGTTTCATATTTGTTCCTCTCCTAAATGTTATGGTAGGACCATAGTTAAGGATACCCGCCAATTCTTTGTCCAGTGATAGACAGTGCCAGTACTTTCTAACTGTTCTACAGATGTCCGGTGCTTCTGGGCAGAATGTAAATATAAATGCTGTAGTAAAATTCTTATTATTCACTGCCATATTACTAAAGTGTGTTCAAATTACTACATATAACATGGACCTGAATTATTATGCCCTCATTGACTGTTTTCAGTCCAGTCACATGGTACTACTATTTTTCCTCCACCAGTCATATAGGCCCTTTATGTGAGTTACTATTTGTTTTTTTGTTTCTACCTATAGTATTCAAGAATTTCCAATATAAACCAGCCATGATCTTGATTCTCGGTTCATTAGCAGCCATGTTCTCGACTGGTAAACTGATTTAGTTTAAACATTCTTAATTGTAAAAGAGTATAAACACCTATCACATTTGTTCTGCTATTACACAGTGCTTCTTTGTTTTAGAATAGCTTCTTTACCACTTCTTCCACCTTAGGCCACTACTTCTTAGCAGGCAGGTCTGGGGAGGGGGGGGGGGGGGCGGCAGCAAAAACTGTACTGGGTTTTAGCAAAAGAGGCATTGTACAGGGCAGATCTGGTGAATGTGATATTTGTTATTAGTGTATAGTTTTCCATCTTTTAACCGTTTCTTCTTGGCAGGCAGATCTGATGAAGCATCGGTGAAAGTGCTGGTTGCTTTCCTTCAACCTAAGTTTATTATTCTGTATTGTACCATTCAAGAGTTATTTATATGGCTGTGTTTAAATTAAACTAAAACACACGTTTTTTAAAGATTACAAGCTCTTCCGTCATAATCACACACATGATTTCACATTATTTCCTATTTGGCCCACTATCCTAGCTCTGTGGCATATGTGGTCACCATATATGCCCAATACCTTTCTGTAATTTCAAGTAATGACCCATCAGGCAGACCCTATTAATTATGTCGTCATAGGCTATGTTCAACCCAATCACATGGCATTACCTTTTCTTACTTGCCAATTACATAGACTCCTGGTGTGAGTTACTCATTGGTTCAATCCTTCTGTCTATAGTATTCAACAATTTTCAAATTTTAAACCAATCGTGTTGTTTCTCTGTTCGTAGCATCTGTGGTCTCGACTGTTGGTGTGATTTATTGATTTATTTAAAACCTTTTTAACTGTATATGAGTTCTAAAAAAGAAGAGTATAAGCAACATTTATCTGCCTTATCTTGCTAATAAAGTTTACATCTACAGTGATATAAAATGTGAGACCACAATAAATCATTTCAAAACTTTTCCCACCTTTAATGTGACCTATAACCTGTACAATTCAATTGAAAAACAAATCTGTTAGCGAAAAAAATATAAAAAATAAAAAAAAAAATACAGTAAACTGGTTGCATAAGTGTGCGCACCCTTAAACTCATACTTTGAAGTACCTTGTGTTATAATTGCAACATTCAGTCTTCTTGGGTGCACACCTGCCATAAATTAAAAATACTCTGATTAATTCCAAATGAAGTTTAGCTGCCCTAGTAGGATTTTCCTGATATTTACTCAGTTGCCTGCTACAGCAAAAGCCATGGTCGCAGAGAGCGTACAAAGCACCAAAGGGATCTTATTGTTGAAAGGTGTCATTCAGGAGAAGGGTACAAAATAATTTCCACAGCATTGGCTATACCATGGAACACAGTGAAGGCAGTCATCAAAAAGTGGAGAAAATATGGGGCAACAGTGACACTGCAAAGAGCTGGGCGTCCCTCCAAAACTGATGAAAAGACAAGATGAAAACTGGTCAAAAAGGCTGCCAAGAGACCTACAGCAACACTAAAGGAGCTGCAGGAATTTCTGGCAGGTACTGGTTGTGTACTACATGTGACAACAATCTCCTGTATTCTCCATATGCCTGGCCTATGGGGTAGGGTTGCAAGACTAAAGCCTTTTCTTACACACAAACTTCCAGGCCCCGTCAAAATTTGCAAAACACTACATTATGTCTCCCAAAAGCATGTGGGAAAATGTGTTATGGTCCGATGGAGACCAAGGTTGAACTTTTTGGCCACAATTTCAAAAGGTACATTTGGTGCAAAAACAACACTTCGCATCACCAAAATAACACCTTCCCCATGGTGAAGCATGGTGGTGGCAGTATCGTGCTTTAGGCTTGTTTTTCTTTAGCTGGAACTGGGGCTTTAGTCAAGGTGGAGGGAATTGTGAACAGTTCCAAATACCAGTCACTTTTGGCCCAAAACCTTCAGGTGTTTGCTAGAAAGCCGAAGATGAAGAGGAATTTCACCTTTCAACATGACAATGACCCCAAGCATACATCCAGATCAACAAAGGAATGGCTTCACCAGAAGAAAATTAAAGTTTTGGAATGGCCCAACTAGAGCCCAGACCTAAATTCAATAGAAAATCTGTGGGGTAACCTGAAGAGGGCTGTGCACAAGAGATGCCCTCACAATCTGACAGATTTGGAGTGCTTTCGCAAGGAATAGTGGGCAAATATTGCCAAGTCAAGATGTGCCATGCTGATAGACTCCTACCCAAGAAGACTGAATGCTGTACTTAAATCAAAAGGTGCTTCAACAAAATATTAGTTTAAGGGTGTGCACACTTTTGCAATTCGTTTATTGTACATCTTTTATATTTTTTCCCCTAACAGATTTGTTTGTTTTTCATTTGAATTGTACAGGTTACAGGTCACGTTAAAGATGGGAAAAGTTTTGAAATTATTTATTGTGGTCTAATTATATCCGAAAAACCTGGCATTTTAACAGGGGTGTGTACACTTTTTATATCCACTGTATATGAAAACTCGAGTTGCTCTGTCTTAATTTTATTATTTTTATTGAGATAAATTGAAGTTACTTAAAATTACCCTAGCTCCTTTTGTGTTTCTTTTTGTGTTTTGACAAAGACCCCTGTAATGAAAGGAGGCAGAATTGAGAAGAGGCAGTGTGTGTACCTAAAATTGGGAGTTCTGAATTGGAAAAGTTCTTGTTCTTACTACACTGCACAGTTGTGAAATAAAAGGAAAAACTCCCACTGTGAGCGAGTACTGCTAACACCCTGAAATGTTGCTGGGATCTGTTATAGTACAGAGGCATAGAGATAGAAGTGGGGGTACTATCCGATTCACTTAACTATTTTGGATTAATTGCAGTACAAGTACTGTTTAGTAAAGACTTGACAATTTTTGTTTTGTTTCTTTGTGACTATATTTTCTTCAGACTGCATTTTTTAGATTTGTGAAGAAATCTTTATTAAATCATCACATTTTAAGTAATGAAATGAGTATACACAAATGTGTGACAGATGGAATTCTTTAATATTATTGGAGACAAAGTTCTCAGACAAATCCATTACAAATAACAGGGTTGTCAGGAGCACATAACACCCTAATCTCAAACACTTAGGCCGTATAATATACGTTGAGTCTTATAAATATCCTACCTAAATCACTGAGGCCAACTAAATGTAAATAAAAAAAGTACCCACAGCAACCACACAAACATCACAGGTAACACCCATCGTGAAACATACATCTGAGTCGCACAGACTTGGTCTAAAAGCCAATAAGGCAAAGCAACTCCCATACTAATATCCTTGTCATAGGTTTCTCTACAATGAGGCACACTGATGCATCACTTGCCAGTCTACAAAAAGAGGATCACTGTCATTTGCCTGTCGGACACAAGGATTCATCACATCACACAAGTACAAAAGTCCCTGCACCACGAGTATACATATGACACAGTCATTGTGCATGTGGTTGTCAAGATGTACCTTCCTGGACTATATGAAGAGACATGATGGAACTCTCAGAATATGTGATTGTGGCAGGTATGAATCTAGCCTTGAGCAGTATTCTACCAGCACTGGAAATGATGCAAAAAACAACTGATTTCAACAATTGGTTTAGATTCTGATATCATTCTAAGGGGCACAGTATATATAAGCCTGCGAAGAGATGATAGGCAGTCCAAATTGCTCTGCATGGATGGCTTGCGCCCCCCCCCCCCAAGCTTCCATATATTTGTTAAAACCTTGTCCCCTCCCATTGTACCTTTTTTAGGCAAAGTGTGTCTTCTAAAACTTCTAACATAAGTAAACTGAATCGGGACAACATTGTGGTGTTGTTGCTCAATGCTAGAAGCCTTAACAAAAAAAAAAAAAAAAAAAACTCCACACCCTACAAGCACTTAATTACCCTGGAAAATGTTGATATATGCATTGTCACAGAGACTTGGTTCAGGACCAGTGGAAAGCACTCCATCAGCGGAGGGCTTCAATGCTCCTCACTCGTACTGGCCTACCATATTAGAAATGTGCACTAAACATGGTGGTGTCCCTGTAGTCTTAAAATAAAATCTCACCTCCAGACTTGGACAAAATATCAACTTGGACCTCCTCCACATCCAGTTTACTATACACAAAACCCTTTATTACATCGTAGCAAAGTACAGGACCCCCCCCCCCATGTCCCCCTTGGCCCGTACCTTGTGCCTAACCAGTATGGAGTCCCTTTGTATTAAGCCAAACACCATTCTCCTAGGAGACTTAAGCTATCCCACTATCAAATAAGAGTCAAACGTGTATGCCCAGAAATTTTTAGACTCGCTGAGACAGATGCCTTGTGTCAGAGCCATGGCTTCAAGCTCAATGCCAAAAAGTGCAGTGTCATCTCCTTTGGTAAAAACTCTGTACCCATGAACTACCACATAGGCAGCAATCTACTTAACACCGAATGCGTGATAAGAGACCTTGGGACCCTGGTGGACAGTAGTTTCTCCTTTGATATTCACATCGCCACAGTAGTCAGGAAGCCCTTCTACGTGGCACACCTCATCATAAAAGGGTTCTCATCCAGGAAAAAAGAGGTCATTGTTCCCCTCTACTCGTCCCTCATTAGACCCATTATAGAGTGCAATGCCCCTTTTGGAATGTACCGCACAAGACATCTGCAGCAGCTGGAAAGGCCACAGAAGTACCTCACAAAGAGGATTACTGGCCTCAAACAAATGCCCTACACTTAGATGAAAAACACACAATCCGCTGGTCGGTACAATAAAGTTATATCCTCCAAATGAACCCCGCTCCAAAGAATATTTAGTTACTGGATAATTGCTTTAATAAACAAATAGACACCAAAAGCACAAAGCACAACAAACATGGATTGAGCGTGCTTTCGTCTGTACGTACGAGACTTCATCAGAATCAATAAAACCATTAATTAATGCATTTAAATACTTTTTGTTGTAAATTAAAAACCTTGGCAACAAATCAAAACAATTATTGCATCAGTTCAAATCACTATAGAACGCACCTAAAGGGCTACTTTGAACATTCCAAAACTACTTGTGAATGCATTCATAAAAAAGCTAGTACACAGTAAAAAATGAATGTATCAAAATTACAATATAAAATGTATTGAAAATATTAAAATATACTAAATATTAAAATGTTAAAATATGTAAGGTACTAAAATATTAAATATTGAATTTATAAATAGATAAAAATACATAAATCTGTGCTGGAAGCCAAAAGGTCTACAATAATCTTTAAAACTAAAAAACAAAATATCAATACTCAAGTGAAAATTTACTTGGGATTTAATGCTAGTAATTTCAATGCTGGCTTAATAGAAATATGATCATTCATGCCCACATGGGAGCATGAGTCCAATCTAATCTGCCAAATTAATTCCCTATATTCAAGGAAGGTTTCCCAATCTCCACCCCTCCTCCCCTAATTTCACTTCTTCCAAAACCCAAAATTTTATATTCGCATTCTTACATTTTAATGTATGTCTAAACAGGGCATTATTCTCATTCTTTTTGTTAATGTCTCTCATGTGTTCATATATCCGTGCTCTCAGATGTCTTTCAGTTTTCCCCACATAATAGGCCCAGCATGTCCTACAATATGTGAGATATACTACCCCCTTTGTGTAACAGCTGTAGTAACTGTTACTCTTTAATCTATACCCAATACTTTGTATCCAGAGATCCTTTTCACCTGATAGAAATGGACATTGTGCGCATCTACCGCACTTATGGGTACCTGTCTTGGTTTGTGCTCCCCCCCTACCATTTAAAACCTTTCTTTCAAAAATCTTTTTAAGGTTGTTGTTCTTCCTGTAACCAAACCTTAGGGGTTGTTGAAAAATTGATGGTCTGCTGGCCATTCTCCTAAAGATGTTCCAAACCTCATTGATACCCTTTTGCAACCATCCTATGTCAGTATAATAGGTTAAAGTCAAACGGGGTAGTTCCGGATCAGTCCTCATATCCCCATTGTCCACTAATGAGTCCATACCAACTAATGTCTCACTCCCAATGGTTAAAATACTAATTTCACCATTAAATGTTAAAAGTGGGCAATATTTTAATTCGTTTCTTTACAACTTCCTTTTTTATGGTCTTAATTAATTTACTGGGATATCCTCTCTCTTTGAATAGTTCTTGGACTACTTCCATCTCTTCCATAAATTCCTTAAAATCACTGGTCATTCTTGAAACCCTGATCATTTGACCCTTCACTACATTCTTTTTCAAAAATAATGGATGATCACTCTGAAAATGGACGTATGAATTCGAAAAATAACTTTTCCTATAAATCCTAAACTTATAGCTTCTATTGAATTTATCCTTACTTATCTTAACATCCAAATAATTAACTTCATCTTTAGTATGTTGAAAGGTGAACTGGAGAAATGTAGTAGTACCACTCAAATATTCAATAAATTCACCAATCTGTTTGTCCAAACCATCCCAAACAATAAAAATATCATCCAAAAAACGAAAATACTTAATAATATGTTGTTTAAAGGATGATTTGAACACATAATTGAGTTCCCAAAAAAGCATAATAATGTTGGCGTAAATTGGGGCACAGGCCGAACCCATTGCCACCCCGTCAAGCTGGTGATAAATGTCCCCCTGAAAATATATAAAATTATTTTTCAAAACCAATTCCATATTTTCAAGGACAAGTCTAAACTCATCACCATTAAGAATATTAAATTCTGCCAACATCTGTTCAAACCATTCAAGGCCTATAGTTTGGGGTATAACGGAAAAAATATCCTTGACATCTATTGTTACAAATGAGTAATCGTCGTGGTAAGGTATAGCATTAAACTTTTCTAAAAGGTCCCAAGAGTCTATTAAAATATGTGGGTAACCCAGGTAAAAATATTTTATCTTGGTGTCCACATATATGGCTAAGGTTTGAGTTTTTGAGCCCTGAGATGTGACAATGGGCCTCAAAGGGGGATTATCAACTTGTTTATGTATTTTTGGGATCCCAAATATCTCAGGAATAATCGGTTTTGGGACCCTCAAAAAAATTATATAGATCTAAATCAATTAAACCTTGCATAAGGTTATCCTCCAGTATAAGATCTATTTTCCTGTAGCATATATTAATTTCATTCCTGGAGACAATCTGGTATCTATCTCCCGTGTTCAAAATCTCTAACATCCTATTGGTGTAGTCCCATTGGTCCATAAGAACTACACCTCCCCCTTATCAGGTTTCATAATTCTAAGCTTCTCATTACTTTGTAACTGATAGAATACATATTTCCTCAGCAGATAAATTATTGTGGACTTGTTTAGCTTTTCTGCTATTAAAGCCTTCCCTTACCATGTTAAGGGTACACACCTCAAAGTTAGAAACATCCTGTTGGAGAAGGGGGTTAAATGTACTCCTCCTTTTTAATACTCTTTTTTTCTCTCGAGTGTTGATCTTGAAATAAAATCCCTAAATTAAGCTTTCTTACAAATAATTTAATGTCAAGTATAATCTCATCAACCTTAGGCTTCCTTTTGGGTATAAAAGTAAATCCCTTTGTAAAAAGACCAAAAAAATGTTGGGGTAATCCCCACGTCTGTATAGTTGTAAATATTAAAATTATTCTGGGAATGCATGGAACATTTACCCGTGCCCAAATAATCAAAAACTATATCATTATTACCATTATTTAAATCGTCTAGGTCTCCAAATGGTGTATTCTGAACAACATCAAAATTCATCAGAGTACCACTTCAGTTATTATGTACATTTTGTATTTCAAAATAGTTACCTTCTAGCTGGCATGTCAGTATCTCGCTCGCACTTGCTTTCTCTGGTGGTAATTCCCCGTCACCTCTGCATAGGAGTGCTGACTGTTCTGATTCCTGATCCTTTCGGACCTCCGGGGCCCCTGTCCTTCCCCTAAAGGGTCAATGGGGTCCCTAATATCAATACTTCCAACTTCGTTGTAACCTGTATTATAGTTACTATAAGAGGAATCGGTATCCTGATACCTTGTTTCTTGTACATAATTAAGATGGTAATTCCTCCTATTGGACTGTTCAAATGGGGCATATGAAGGGTATTTATTATACTTCCTTCTATCAGTGCTTACATATGCTCTCCCTTCCCTGTAGTCTAACATGTCACATTCAATTTTACCCAATTTCCTTTTATAATTTTTTGAAACCTCAACATCCTGAAGTACCTTACAATATATATTTTTATATTCTGTAATAGTGAATAATAAATCATTACTGATTTCATGGTATAATCGATCAATATAAACTTTACAATCACCCATGACTTTAGTGTTACTTACTATCATAGCTTTCAAAATAGCAAGACCACAATCATTTTAATAAATCAGAAATTGTTTTGAAAAGTTCATCATTCCCATAAACATTGTTAGGGAATTTATTAAGTCTAAGTCCCTTGGGTACAATCTTTCATTCAACGCATTGCGTTAAATACCAGTTGTCTAAAGATAAATTCCGATACCTGTTCAGCTCGTGTTGAAAAGTTTTACACTTGTCCTTAAAGCACACATTCCCTGTTGGTATTCTCTCGGCCTAGTCGACAACTAAAGAGAAAGACTTATCCAGCCAGTCAGTAAATTTAATGTTATTGTATCCATCCAAGGATCGTTGCACTCCTCCAGGTACAGTTCTAGTCATCCTGTTGCCAGAAAAATTACGCACAACCCGCTCTCCACTGCTAGGGGAATGGGAAGTTCCTGTTCCTTGTTCTCTGCCTCGTAATGTCATTTCCGGTCTATCCGTACTCGCAGGACTACCCTGCGCACAAGGAATAGAAGCAACACGGGTCAATAGGTTCAACCAGCCTGTTAGAGTCCTGGGAGTGAGATTGTATGACCCTTATTAACTGACTCAGCAATGACCTGTCTTCTTCCATCACGGGGGATCCCTCGTAACCGATCAGCAGAACACCAGTAACCACACACACACACCACGTAACTCCGAAAAACAAATAGATGAAAAACACACAATCCGCTGGTCGGTACAATAAAGGGATATCCTCCAAATGAACCCCGCTCCAAAGAATATTTCGTTACTGGATAATTGCTTTAATAAACAAACGGACACCAAAAGCACAAAGCACAACAAACATGGATTGAGCGCGCTTTCATCTCTACGTACGAGACTTCATCAGAATCAATAAAACCATTAATTTAATGCATTTAAATACTTTTTGTTGTAAATTAAAAACCTTGGCAACAAATCAAAACAATTATTGCATCAGTTCAAATCACTATAGAACGCACCTAAAGGGCTACTTTGAACATTCCAAAACTACTTGTGAATGCATTCATAAAAAAAGCTAGTACACAGTAAAAAATGAATGTATCAAAATTACAATATAAAATGTATTGAAAATACTAAAATATACTAAATATTAAAATGTTAAAATATGTAAGGTACTAAAATATTAAATATTGAATTTATAAATAAATAAAAATACATAAATCTGTGCTGGAAGCCAAAAGGTCTACAATAATCTTTAAAACTAAAAAACAAAATATCAATACTCAAGTGAAAATTTACTTGGGATTTAATGCCAGTAAATGCCCTACACTGACCACCTCAAAAAAACTTCAGCTTTACTCCGTAGCATATCGCCTACTCCGAGGTGATCTTTGCCTAACATATAAAGCTATGTCAGACCCAGAGCTCCAGCACAGGAAAATAACTTTCTTGGGTGGCATAAGCTATGGTACCTTGCTGGCTAGGCTTACGTAGGCCCTTGGGCCGATAGCCTAGTACCTACCTATGAACCTATAAATGCAATCTCTGTGGACCAGTTAGTTCATACCAAATCAAGGAAGATCATGTCCTGGACTTGGTCCTTAACCAGTATGGGGCAGTTGTGTTCCCTGCATATTGTAACCTTTTCTCTGGCCAAATTGGGCTACAAGTCAGTCACAGTCGTCTTAAGACTGAAGCCAGAAGCATTCTCTGTCTGAAGTGCAGTAAGAAAAGCAAGATCAGTGTGTGTAACATACACCAAGATCAATTTTGTGGTATGTTTGAGAATCCCTGTTAGTCTGAGGTGTAGCATTTTTAGTATTGGTGTATATGTGTAGGAGTGGTGCAAAACTTTCCCTGCAAATTTTCATAGAGCCAACATCATTTGGAGTATTTTGAACAGATATACCTAAAGACAAATGACTTAAGATCAAAAGGACAGAGCAAGGTAGGAAAGCAAGCATTCAGATGTACCTGATGAGATTGGTAGAGTGGGCTTAAAATGGCATATAATGCAAGGAAATGTAATGTATTTTACCTGGGCTCTAAAAGTACCAAAGAGGAATACTGACTCAGAGACATGACACTAAAAAGTATAGACCAGGAAAAAGTCTTTGGCATAATGGTAACAACAGAAATAAACTACTCGGATGCAAACTAAGAAAGCTGTAGCCAAGGTCCATAATATGCTTGACGGTATGCTTGAATAAATAGGTCTGAGAAACATAGACATTATATTGCCTCTCTCTGGATACCTCCTCAGGTGTAGTAGCTCTTGTGCCTATCCAGGGATAAGGATATTAGGCTAGTTTAGAAGATGTAAAAAAAAGACCATCAGGGTAATACAGGCAATGGAGTGCAGAATAGTACAATGAGAGGCTAAAGGAGCCAAACCTGTTTCATTTGAATCTAGGTGAGGCATAGGCCCAGACAGGTCATGAGGATAGATAGAAGATGAAAGGACATACCTGCTAGGTTAAGGATACAAAATCATCATAGATGTGACGGTGCCTTTTCAGCAGAGGAGTAGTGAATAGTGGTATCAGACCACATAGTCTTTCAAGAAGGAGTGGGATAGGTTGAGTAAGATCGTGTAATCTTTCAAGAAGGCGTAGAATGGGTAGTGGGCTAAGGAAAGGGGTATAGGTAGTCAGCTGAAAGATACTAGCTACACAAAGACTAGACAGTATGTAGTTTTTCTACCATCACAGCTATGTATGTAATGTTTTCATATATCAGTACATATGCAAAAGGCAGTAGGCTTTAAGAACATATGGCAAATGCCAACTACTGTTTTGGCCCATGCCAGACCACAAAGATATTAGGAAACTACAATAAGAAGGTAAGTATCAATAGTTACAACCTACAGGCAACTGTTTTAACTTAAAGCTTTCTGCTTAATAGGTGAAGCCCCATATTCAAATTCAAGTTTGCTCACTAAATACAAGGTAGAATATGCATAGCAGATGTTGCAGAAGTACTCGGCAAGCAGATTACTTTAGTGTAGTACAGCTCCATGAACAGTTGAATGTGAATGCCAAATACCCAAATTAGTAATAGCTTGTAAGCATTATTAAGCTTTAAAAGAGTTGTCTTGCTGTGATAGAGTAATTGAATTATGTAATGGCATTCCCTGTTAAGCTGTTTAAAGGTATAATAAATCTGGCAAAATATATAAACCACATTATTGCAGGTTCAATTAATACTGTACAGTGTGCCAAAATGTGATACAAACATACCTTTTCTCAGTTTTAGGGTGCAGTTATCTTTTGACAGATGTTTTTATTGTCAGAGGAGTAATTTGCTGGACAAAAGTTATGACCCTCGTATGGGAGAGCATGTGAATGCATATCTTTGTAACATGAGATGTGTGGTTTGGCACAATTTGCAAGAGATTAATAGAACTGAAACTGGAGTTCACCTTTGCATGCTGTTGCACTTTAGGCACTGGTCACTTCAGTTGGATAAACTGTTTTACAAATTGTTCTTCCTGAATTTGAAATCCTGCTCTAATGTGCTTTCAACAATATCTGTTATTTCAAGTGATGTGCTAAACCAGGGGTGTCCAACCTTTTCAGTTGCAAGGGCCGCATTGAGTCAACAGAAATGGTCTGGGGGCAAACGGCAAGTGAGGACAAAAAAAAAAAAAAAAAAAGGTCTCTCACATAAACTGAAGAGCAATAAAAAAAAAGAGAGAGAGAGAGAAAGTCTCTAACGACACATCGTAAACTAAAGAGCAAAAGACCCCAGGTATATGCGGACTAATACAAAGTCGGCCCACTGGCTGTATTGTAGGTGAATTTGAACAATAAATAAATTAATAAATGCATAATATCTCATTCTAATTATTAAAAAACAGTTAAATCTAGTGAGTGGTATAGCAGTGATCATAGGCAGTTCTTTATTTTTGTAGAAGGTCTCCAACCTGTGGTCTGTGCATAATTTTACAGAATAAACAATCTTTTTTTCCCCAGAGACTAGACTAGACAGAAAATAAAAGCTGAAGCATGTTTATTATACTGTACATACAGTTGCTGTGTCCAGCTATCATGACCACCCCCCCCACCCAACATCCACCCCATACCACAAAACCTGATAGGGCAAGAAATCTGGTAAAGCCTAAAATGAAGTGGAAAAAAGCCCCAAAAGGACAAATTTTAAAAACTGCTCTTATAAACTTAGAAAGTTGCTAGAATAACAGGATTTGAGTTAGGATGCATTTTCTGAAGGATATGAACTCTGAAACTCAAGTGTATGTCACCATTGCGACTTAATCCTCATCGATTTACCAGAAAATGACAAATTTATAGAGGGGAAAAGACTAAAAATAAGACAGACATTCTACGAACATCTGAACAGATGAGAGGGGTCACCACCCTCTCCTTCCGCACCAATTGCACCCCCTCCCATAAGCAAAGATAAATTAACACACACATTTCCTTGAAGGCTTCCATTTTACTACACACGCTAGATTAGAAAATTAATTGTTTTGATTCTGAACCTTAGCTCGAACTCTCAATATAAGGAGCACTTTTCATTTTTAGTCTTATAAAGATTCCACATTAAAAAGATCTGTCAGACGTCAAGTGTAAATATTTTTTGATGACCAGCTTCAGTACACAATACAGTCATAACCAAGTCAGTAAAATAAATTTTGTGTCTATGAAGAAACTGTCATTAACCGTGTCGTGACCTTCCTAGCTGAAGCCGATACCAAGAGTTACACATTTTATCTACTTTTCTACATTATGAGCGGATGCTCCACATTTTACACTACTACAGATTGAAGTTTGAGAGGTTACGTCCAGAAGGTACACATCAGGAGAAACAGGTTTAGATACTGAAGGAGTGAGAGGGCAACAGATAGCAACATATGGTTACACACAGCTTCCAATGCAGCTACTAAGTCTTGTCTGTATGCCTGTAATTGTAATATGTTACTGCGGCTTCACGCTTGACAATATCCCCATGTCACAGTTCACGCAGTCTTGACTTCAGCAGAAAACAAAAATGTTACTTAGCAACCTTAAACAAACGCATTTTAGAAAATAATGTCAAGCATTTGAAAGACAAAATAGCTTTCAGTTAAAAATAAATAAAAATAAAAAACAGCAGAATCAGAGAATTTGGTAACGTCTGACAATGAAACCCCCCACACCGCCTTAAGAGATTAACAGTTTCATCTTTACCTCTTCTCCAGTTTGAAACTCATCCATCGTCAGTAGCTTTCCTCACTAGTAGGCTGTCTGCATTGCATAAACTCAGAAAATTACTTAGCTTACCTTTTACTATGTTGTAGTGTAGTCAGTGTGTACTCTGAAATAAATCCTCTCTCTCTGCCACGATCTCGCTCCTTCCTTCAGCTTTACCACAAATATAAAAAACGACCGAACGGTGTTTTCGCGCATGCGCATACCAGCAGAAAGACGCTGGTATGAAAAAAAAACGTGAAAAAAGAAAGTTGGCGCATGCGCAGAACAGCAGAAGTATGCGGACGTCTAAACACACGGAAAAAAAGTTAAATTTCAATTAAATTTAAATTTAAGGGTCGCGGGCCGCATGGAAGAGCTCTGAGGGCCGCATGCGGCCCGCGGGCTGGACACTCCTGTGCTAAACCATTCTGTAACTGTTTTCACATGTGCATATCGAAACATCAGGCTTAGTGACTTGTGCAGACGTTAGGGAGTAGGAGGAAATAATATAGCTGAGATCCTTTTTACTTTTTTTTAAAGGTATTCAATGATACTGATAGTAGACAGGCAGTCCCTTGGATAATTTTTTTTCCCTGTGAGAACCATGTGAGCCACACACCCATTGTTGGAACACTGGAGCAGTAGTAGTGCAGTTCAGTTCAGTTGTAGGCATAGTGTAAGACACCTGCACAGACTTTAATATTTCATCAGAATGTTGTAAACACTTGGCAGCAAGCAGAGAAACTACCAGCTACAGTTTGGATGACATTTTTGTGGACTGTTTTGGATTTGAAATCTGATACATCAGCTGATAAGCATGTTTGAAAATCGTAACCAGTTCCCTTTTCACGGTGTTACAGATGTTAAAAATACTAATGTTAAACTTGTGTGAGTGGCTTTTTTTATTTATTTTTTCTATCCATTTAGAAATGTTAACAGTGTCTGGTTCTTGCTGTTAAGCCAGTTTGATTTTTTTTTTTCAGTAATAGCATTTGTTTTTACAACTGCTTTGGAAATATTGGCAGAATTGGCTGGATTGGATACTCTAAATTGGCAGTACGTGTGCATGTGTGTGATGTGAAAGAACAACTGTGGAAGGGTTAGTCACCCAGTGGTGTAAAGTTTTTCACAATGCTTCTGCATACCTAGTTTAAAATTTAAGCAAAGATTAGATTTGTTTTGAGACTAATTATTCCACTATAGATTACACTGTTCATAAACCATGTTTTTACATGAGCTGTTTTTTGAGTGAGCACCTTGCTGGCCTTGGCATACGTAAATTGTTATTGCTCTAAGTAAAAGGAAAATGTTAAAATAAACCTGCCTGTTTAAAATGGGGAAAACAAAATGCAGCATTGTTTTCTGTGTATACTTGTAATCCAAGACATTCAGTTCTGTAGTCTTGCCCCATGAGTTACCCTCTTCTAACTGTAGAGCCAGTTGTTCCTTTTATTCATAAGGATACTAATTTTAAGGCAGCATACTTTATGATACTTTAGAAAGTGACTTTTCTACAGAAGCAGTCATTAATAATGCTCTCTGTACTGTAGGATAATCCTGGATTGTGTTCTGACAGAGAAGAATGTTGCAGCATGACCATGATCGACACCCCTAAGGAGGCATTTGCTGCTTTGCGTCCTGTCTGTGTGAAACTGACCAAGGAGCATACGATTGAAAATGTCTACCAGCTAAAGTCTGCATTAAAGACTGTAAGTGGTTCAGCTCTTCAGGAACTGCAGGAATATGTTCTTTTCCCACTGAGGTTCATACTAAATAGTCCTGGACTGAAGAAGGAAGGCCTAGTCCTCAGTGTAGTGGAATGTATCACATATGTAGTTTCTTTAACCTGCATAAAAGGAGAAGACTTATTCCAGAAGCTGCTTTCTGAACTATATCTTTGCCTTTGTTCTTCACCCAACTTCACAAAGCCAGCTCCATTATCAGAAGAACTTAAAATGGCCATCGTTAAAGGACTTGATGCCTTGTTGCATTCTGTTTATGGTGACTCCCTCCTAACCTTGTATCAGCCTTCATCACTTCCTGTCATGGGACACATACTGTCTTTACTGTTGGCCTTAGTTGAACAGGAGAAATCAAGGCCGGTCAAAGTAGTTATGTTAAATGTTCTACAAACTTTAATTCAGCAGTGCGACTGTTCAGAGTTGCACATGCTTCCCGATGATGTAATGAATGCAGTAGGAAATACGTTTGCCTCATTTCTGCCTGGAATAACTCTCTCTTTGTCTCGTGTTATCACAGGTGACATTAAACAGGGCCACATGGTTACTGTTCGTGCTCTTGCTGCCTGGTACAAAACTGTAGGTTTGGTGATGGCTGACAATCAGTTGTTGGAAGTCCAAATGAAGAAAGAGGAGCCTCCTCCTGTGCATAACAGAGCAGCTGAACTTGTGATCCAGAGAACCCCAGAGTGGGTTAAGAGTACTGGTAACAAGGCATCAGTTCTAGTTAAGAAAATAGTGGAATGTTGTTCCAACCACCCACATTGGAAGGTGAGGAAGGAATTATTGAACTTTGCCTATCACCTGTTGTCAAGATGCCATAAATCACTAAAAGATTCAGTTGGGCATTTGCTGGAAGCAGTAGTTGGCTTAGTTAATGATGAAAGTTTAGAGGTAAAGAAAAAATCTACTGAAATTTTGAGAAACATTGCTGATCAAAAATTAGTGTCTGAAAATAAGGCCTTCACAGATGTTTTGTCAGAGAATCTTCATACTCTTGCAACAGCTCTTCCCCGTCTGATGAGATCACATGATGATAAAAATAAACTTTCAACTCTGAACTTGTTACTTGGTTATATAAAACTTTTGGGTCCTAAAGTCAGTGTTGTTCTTAATTCTGTGGCTCATCTTGAACGTCTGTCTAAAGCATTAATTCAGGTACTAGAACTAGACATTACAGATATACGAATTGTAGAGGAAAGGCGTGCGTGTATTGAAGGTGCTAGCGGGTGTCATTCTTCTGACCTGTGCTCTTCTCGAAAGTTAAAAAGGAATGCTGTGCAGAAAAGACACTTCCGGTATTTCACTGATGAGCAGATATTCACTTTGTTACAGCAACTCTGCAGAGTTCTTGGGTACTATGGAAACCATTACTTACTAATTGATCATTTCATAGACTTGTACAGGGAGTCTGCTGTGTACAGAAAACAAGCTTGCTTGATCATTAATGAATTGATTATAGGAGCCTCTGGAATGGATTTGGAAGAACTTCATGAGACTGAGAACCCCATAAGCACAGACGACCTCAAAGCAGTAATTAACTCGGTCATTGAGGAATACACAAGTCTTGCAAACTGGCACTTGGTTTCTAACATTTTGTCTGACTATGACAGTTTGGATGCTCATGAATCACACACTCTGGCTGTTACTGCTTTTTCTGAAGTGCATAATTTCTCGTCTTCAAATATAAGCTCAAACATTAGTTCAATGAATAGCAACATCCTGCAACTCTGTATTCAGTTAGAAGGAATTGGAGTATTTGCACAGGTGCTGCAAAATGAGTTTGCTTTACTTCTAATTTGTTCACTGTACCCAGTAATGGAAAAGGCTGGGGATGACTCTTTGCTGGTAAGTCAGACTGCTATGGCTACGTTGATGGACATCAGCCATGCCTGTGGGTATAAGTCCTTAAAAGAATTAATCAACCAAAATTCTGACTATCTTATTAACGCTGTTTCACTGAATCTTCGCCAGCTTGGGCAGCATCCGCATGCTCCCAAAGTTTTGGGTGTTATGTTCATGAATTCGGATTCCAGTTTGCTTCCGCTAGTTAAAGATGTAGTACAGGATGTGTTGATGACACTGGATCAGTCTTACGATGAGAGAGCACATTTGTTTTTCAGTGTTCTGCACACATTAATGGGAGCATTAGGTAAAGCTTTATTATTTTTTTTTCCCTTTAAATATAGTCGCATTAGGTTAGTTAAAATGTGTTATGCTGTTCTGTAATATTCATGTTGTGAATCTAGAAAATTATTCAGTATTTAGAAAATGTTTTTAAGAATTTTATTAATTTTATGTCCTAATGCAGAGAATAAACCAGTCAAACCATGACTGAGGAGTCTTTAAAATCGTATAGGTAATGTTTTAATGCGTTTTTGAACTAATGCAGAGAACGAGTCGTACCACTGCAAAAGATTCTTTAAAATGGTCTTCTCTTCAGCATTAGACTTTTTGCACAACGTATTTCATATAGTGCATCTTTTTTGAACAGGGAGTGCAAACTGCAAAAGAAGTCAAGATTGTGAAATATTTCAGTTCTTAGGCTCCCTGAAGTATGTATCACACCGCTTACTTACCGTTGCTCTGGGCAGTTACTGTGCATTTTATGCTGAAGTGTATGAATGGGGTTGGGGTTGGGAGGCTGGCCTAATGGTTAAGGTGCTTGCCTTGCAAACACAAAGTGCAGGGTTTGAGTCTCACAAGGGATAATTGGCTAAAATGGCTCACAAGATTACACCTTAGAAGTAAACTTTGAATACAGTTTTCTCACTCCTTTTGCAGTGTGATCAGGGTCATTGGTTGAGAAGTTAAAGTACATTTCATTTAAAAGGAGCAGTAAAATGAGAAAAAATGTGGCATTATTACAGAGATGTGGTTTCATGCAGTAACAATGAGGCAAAGCAGAGTGTTGGCCTTCCCAGGATTAATGATATTGTGGTGTTCCATTGAGCCTAGCATAGGAATTTTGGGGACTAGCTAAGGAATGCTAAAGTTCTCCAGCAGTTGTAGACAGGATCTTCATCTGTGATGTCTTGTTAGAAGCACTTAGGAGTTGGACATTTTTTAGACCAGACTTCTTAAGGTTGCAATTTGTTCTAAGCAAATATAATTTTGCGGGTGCATACAGGATGAATATATTAGTGTTTTGGACTTAATGTGGCCAGTTAGTGCATGAACATGTAAAAAGAAAAGATTTTGTAAATTAAAGTGCCTAAATCCAATGCCTTTGGAAGAGGAAAAGTGATGTTTACATCACACAGAGTAGGCAGTGCTGTTGTGCAAAGTTATCAAGAAATGTTTTGGCAGCAGTTAATGTATTAGTTGTAATGGAAGAGTGCATCGTCAACCTTTTACCTCCAGAATTGGAGACAATTCAGACAATAAGGAAAAGCTCCCAAATTAGGGAAACTTTTTAAATACTAGTTCTTTTAACCTTTGATGGAAAAAGAGGAAGCAAATTAACATATTCCTACCTCATAGTAAGTGTTACTCTTTCAAACAGATATGGTGTTAAGATACCTGGTACCTATTTAGACAACTCTCTCTCCTTCGATCATCATATTTCCACCATAGTCAAAAAAATCCTTCTATCTGGCTGAGTTAATTTCCAAGGGAGTATCTTCAAGATCCAAAGATATCATCTTGCCACTATACTCTTCTTTTGTCAAACCAGTCATTGATACAATGCTTTCTTTGGTATGTACAAATCCAAGGATGTCGCTCATATGGAAAGGCCCCAATGATTTTTTTTAACCAAAAAATAACTGTCTTAAAGTACAACTTTCCTTATATTTGGTAGTGTACCTGCTGCTCTTAGGTGGCCTGTGTCTCGATTTTCTATTGATGAAGGACCCAGTCCTATTAGACTTCATATTTCTTCCCAAAATTAGTGGTTCTAGAAACACTCATACTAGGTGACCTAAATTTACACCAGCAAATAAACAAGCTTCATTGGAGGATAAGTTCTTAACTCGGTATATTCACAGCCTATGTTATAAGTTGCCACTACGTTCCTAACTCAATGTATTTGCAGTCTGTGCAGTAAGTTACCTGTACTACATGTGTTGCAAAAGGTTTGTCGTCTATGGTTTTGTTTGATTTGGAAGGACACTATTAAGTACTTGTAAATGGTGGTAAGAACTGTTAGTATGCCTTGGTGTCGGTGACTGGCCTCTTGAGGTAACTGTGATCATTTGCCTAGTATTGTTTCTGTGTTCCTCTATTATCTGAAGTAAAACGTCTGTGACTATATAGTGATTTATTTAAATTTATTGGTGATTTATCAGTTTTTACTGGACATAATCCACCACCTTTTTTCAAAAATGTCCAATTTTATGATAGGTGAGCAACATTTTGAACCAAAATTAAGGATGTCCTAAAATTTATAGACAGTTGATGGGTATCAAGAGTGCCCATTCGCAAAAGCATAAATATAGCTATTTAGCTGATGGTTTAGGTTTTGTTGTCTTGGGTTTGAATCCAATAGATACTCTTTGTAGACCAATGGAACACGCCACTTAGCCATACATTGCTCCATATATCTAGTAGACGAAACCAGTAAACCCAGTTAAGAAATGAACGATAATAGAATAGTATTATCCCACAGGTTAAGGTGTTTATCTCACAGACTTAATGTACTGAGTTTGATTCTCACCTTTGAAAAGGAAAATTGGATAGACTTAAAATATTTCACAAAGTCATCTAGCCCAGTACTTGCCCTTTAAACCTATAACAACAACTAATACTTTTATTACTATTATCAAAGTGATGCACCTGCTGTAACGTTACCAGCGAGTCATTGTACTTGTTAGTTAAGCAGCTTTGGGAAAACAGTGTCGCAGTTTAAATACCATGTGGTTTCCATTTAATAATCTCTCTAGAAGTACAGACTGTGAAGACAGTTGGGATCAGAAAACAGTACATATAAATAGGGGAAAATAAGTTTAGACAAAAAGTTATTGCATAGGGGACTTTGATTTCTAAAACAGTGAATGCATTATCTGATGTCATTAAGCTCTGATTTCAGAAGGTTGCTTTTATAAAATCTGCAGTCTTTGCCAAGTGAATCTAACTGGTGCTTACAGAACTTTCACAGGATGCTAAATCCCATCCACAATCCCTATAATGTATGGCTGAGACAAAATGCTGCTGTCCTTTCTCACTGCAAAGGAGATTTATCCCACCCTTAATGATCCCTTGCTACTTTTTAGAAAAATTTATAATTTTGATAAGGAGTGGGCCCATCCTCCTCAAACTCTCATAGGACTAAGGCTGCAGGCATTCGAAATGTTCAACATTCCAGACTTACTTAATGCAATTTAGTAGCTCAACCTGTTTCACAGCACATTTTGACACTCTTCTACAAAGATCCACTGATGAATAAAGTGCTCGCATGATCCTATGGATGGCCTAATGCTACTCTGTTTCAGATATTGGCTTGGTCAGGTCACAAACACATTCTTTATATTTTTGTCTTCTCTTAGTAGTTATTCTCATCACAGGTTGTTTTCAGATTATATTCCTGTGTTGGAAATGTTTTTGTTCATTTTTGGCCTAGGCTTGCCCTAATGCTTCTGGAGTTTTCATTTGAGTTCTTCTTCTGTTAGGCTGTCCAGTTTCTGCCTACTGAGTTTTAACACCTTTCTTTAGCTATGTTTTGTTGCATGTGAGAATGTTATTTCAACTGTTGGCCTTTCCTGTCTAGGAAAATTTTACTTTTTTTAAATAAAGACAACGTTGTTAGCAGGGGAGAGAAGTAAGAGTAGTAAAAACTAAGGGAAGCTTTTCAATTTGTCTTTTTTTCTTGTGTTGGTTTTGTATTGTATTTGTTTTAATTGAGGTAGAGTGTTGACCCTGATGATTGTTTTCAGTCTGGGAATGTATACTAAGAGAAAAGATAATATAAAGGAAAAATATACTTAAGTCATTAATTTAGTATTATGCAAGAATAGAATACAATCAAAATTAATATTATTTACAATAAATGAATAGAAATTATTGATTCAGTTGTGAACTTAAAAAGGTGAAAGGAAGTAATTTATATATTTGAGTGGTGGGTGGAACATGTATCTGCAGAGTTATATGTGTGTATAAGAGTTAAATTGCCAGGGTGTATGAATACTTAGAGTAGGTAAAGTTGAAGGGGGCTGTTAGTTCGAACGTGGTTACAGGTTATATCTAGTTCTAGGAGCTTTAAGGCCTGTTCTAAAGAGGCAGGTGTTTCAATCAGCAACAGATGTTGGAAGAGATTCCCAAAGCTTTGGTGAAGAGTGGAGAAGGTGTGGTTAATGATTCCTCATATGTTATGAAGTGCCTGAAAGGATGAGACATTAGAGTTGTGACAACAGAGCTGATGAGTGTCTTAACTGTAAGCTGGCTAGCAAAGTAAGTGAAGACCTTTTCTTTAATAAGATTGTGTAAAAAGGAACCAAGCAGGAGATTTGTTTTATTCGGAGCTAGTTGAGCTTCCCTAATGTGAGAGTAGTGCTCTTTCTGGAGGGAAAGGTAATGAATATGCAAATTTTTGTTTGCCAGTATCTGAAAAATTCTGAATTTTTTTTTTTTTTTTTTTTTTTTTTTTTTTTTTGTGAGGCAACTGTATTTACGAGGTGTCCATATTCCATTTAGGCCATAAGTAACCATTTACCAATAGCCAGATAACTTTCTGGGGCTAAGAAATGTGATATTACAGACCTAGTTAATCTTAGAAATGGTCATTTCGATGTGGTGCTGGAAGTTTTTTGTCTTTGATCCAGCCAGATCCTGAGGTATCAAAATTGTAAAACAGTTTTGGTGGGAGTCCTCAACTAATTCGTCTTTACCAGTTTTGGGAGATGTAGGCAAGTTGTTGCTGTGTCCCAAACAGTATAACCTTGTTTTGTGAGGTTTAGTAGGAAATAGCAGTGAGCCTAGTGTTAAGGTCATGCAAGTCTTTTTATGATGAAATTTAGTATCAGGAGACCGAACTGTAAATGGCCATGTTATCAGCATAGAGCCGAGTTCATAGTCTGTGAAGCTTAGAGCAGAGGCTGTTGATGAAGATGGTGCAAAGAAGGAAGGATGTGATACAACCTTACGCACTCCTGAGTGCAAAGAAGGATAAGGAAGAACGAATCTCAACCGTAAATTGTCAGAAATAATGAAAATTGGTGAACCAGCCTGCCTTTTTTTTTTTTTTTTTTTTTTTTTTTTTTTTAGTGGTGCCTGTATTTAGGAAGGCAGAGGTCATCAGAGCATTACAGTCCCAGCCAACTTAGACGTGTTTGCCCATTGTTATCTGTCCTCAGTAAGGGTCCTAGCTGCAGTCATGATATTCTCCCACTTCAATATTTGCTCTAGTGAAAGGAGAAAAAATTGAATAGCTTTATACATGTGAGTTGGTCAAAATGATTTGTAGAGTTTTGTTGAGGGAGACTAGAATTGTTATTGATCTGAAGGATTGTGTTTGGTAAAGATCTTTTAGGGAGGGGTTTGATTATTACTGCCCTCCATATTGATGGTGTGATGTTTTATAAGCCACATAGGTTAAAGATGTGGTGGAGATTCTCTGCACAGTGACATGAATCTGCATATAATATTCCTGCAAATTCCATTTATTTCGATGCAATTTGCTTCTTCCATTTTCTAAAGTTCCCATCTCCATTTCTTTTATCTTTTATTAT